>NW_027454005.1:10000-111766 GCF_040206685.1 Ascaphus truei
CGTGTGCGTGTGTGTGCGTGCGCGCGTGTGCGTGCATGCGTGTGCGTGCGTGTGTGCGCGTGTGTGTTTCCCACAGGTACATACAATTAATTAGCACTAAAACTTACATCCTCACCCAGGCAAAGAGAAGCAGAGCACATTGTGTGGATCTGTGTCCCCTCCCCCGGCGTCAGGACTCCGCCATTGTGAATGTGTCGCAGGGTTCGGGGGTCACACAGGCTGGGGATCCGGACACGTTCCCTTGCGTGGTCCCCGGGGCAGATCACACGGATAAGCGTGTGCTATTCCTTTACATGTAAAGCCCTCCGCACACACGGAGGGGTCTCTGCACAATGCCACCATTGTATGTTCCGTGTGTGTTAACATGTTGGGGTTGCATGTTACAATTGGGTGTAGCTGCCTTTAAAGAAGCAGATTTTGACACCCCCCCCCCCCCCATTTTTTTATAGGGGGGAACTGGGGCCAAACGCCACTAATTTCAGCCCTCGGGACCCCCCAGTATCCGAGATGCATACCGCTGGAGTTACGGGTTTTATATCTCAGGGGAAACAAAATGGCTGCCAAATCTCGGGCCAATAGGTGCCGCAGCGGTTGTGGCTTCCTATTGGACAGCTATTTACATCCGCTTTAAAAACCAGGAAGTGATCCGGAGCTGGGGGTCCCCTGAGCCGGGGGTCCCCTGAGCCGGGGGTCCCCTGAGCCGGGGGTGCCCTGAGCCGGGGGTGCCCTGAGCCGGGGGTCCCCTGAGCTAGGGGTCCCCTGAGCTGGGGGTCCCCTGAGCTGGGGGTCCCCGTAGCTGGGGGTCCCCAGAGCTGGGGGTCCCCTGAGCTGGGGGTCCCCTGAGCTAGGGGTCCCCGGAGCTGGGGGTCCATTGAGCTGGGGGTCCCCTGAGCCGGGGGTCCCCTGAGCCGGGGGTTCCCTGAGCCGGGGGTCCCCTAAGCTGGGGGTTCCCTGAGCTGGGGGTCCCCTGAGCTGGGGGTTCCCTGAGCTGGGGGTCCCCTGAGCCGGGGGTTCCCTGAGCTGGGGGTCCCCTGAGCTGTGTGTCCCCGTAGCTGGGTGTCCCCTGAGCTGGGGGTCCCCGTAGCTGGGGGTCCCCTGAGCTGGGGGTCCCCTGAGCTGGGGGTCCCCGGAGCTGGGGGTCCCCTGAGCCGGGGGTCCCCTGAGCTGTGTGTCCCCGTAGCTGGGTGTCCCCTGAGCTGGGTGTCCCCTGAGCTGGGGGTCCCCGTAGCTGGGGGTCCCCAGAGCTGGGTGTCCCCTGAGCTGGGGGTCCCCTGAGCTGGGGGTCCCCGTAGCTGGGGGTCCCCTGAGCTGGGGGTTCCCTGAGCTGGGGGTCCCCTGAGCCGGGGGTCCCCTGAGCCGGGGGTTCCCTGAGCTGGGTGTCCCCTGAGCTGGGGGTCCCCTGAGCTAGGGGTCCCCTGAGCTGGGGGTTCCCTGAGCTGGGTGTCCCCTGAGCTGGGGGTCCCCTGAGCTAGGGGTCCCCTGAGCTGGGGGTTCCCTGAGCTGGGGGTCCCCTGAGCCGGGGGTTCCCTGAGCTGGGGGTTCCCTGAGCTGGGGGTCCCCGTAGCTGGGGGTCCCCAGAGCTGGGTGTCCCCTGAGCTGGGGGTCCCCGTAGCTGGGGGTCCCCAGAGCTGGGGGTCCCCTGAGCTGGGGGTCCCCTGAGCTAGGGGTCCCCGGAGCTGGGGGTCCCCTGAGCTGGGGGTCCCCTGAGCCGGGGGTCCCCTGAGCCGGGGGTTCCCTGAGCCGGGGGTCCCCTGAGCTGGGGGTTCCCTGAGCTGGGGGTTCCCTGAGCTGGGGGTCCCCTGAGCTGTGTGTCCCCGTAGCTGGGTGTCCCCTGAGCCGGGGGTCCCCTGAGCCGGGGGTCCCCGGAGCGGCATGTAGTGCTGTTCAGTTCTCGGGGACCCCCGGGCTCCAATCTTGTATAACAATGGAGGCTAGTTATGGGGGGGGGGGTGCTGTAACCCCTTAAGTTCCAGAATGTTGCCGTGTGAAACTAGCCGCCCCCCAGTGCGGACATGTCCTGTTGCTGACTGCCTCTCGTCCTGTTTGCCAGGAATGCATCCTGTCTGGAATTATGTCCGTGAATGGGAAGAAGGTTCTGCACATGGACAGGAACCCGTACTATGGGGGGGAGAGTTCTTCCATCACCCCGCTGGAGGAGGTAAAAGCCCCGGGGGGCAGGGCTGGGGGGGGATGGGAGTAGATGCTCAGGTGGTAAGGATATCCCTGCTTCAGCACAGTGGGTGCAGTTGAAGACTGAGCCACTGATTGAACCACCTGTGCTGAAGCAGGGATATCCTGAAAACCTGTCTTGTTAATGGCCACCCCTGTTTTATACCCTCCGATACCCCTGGCGATGCCTTTGTGCGCGTGCCGGCACCCTCCCTCTCCCCCCCCTCACGGCTGTCTTTATCTCGCCGTGTCCCCCCCAGCTATATAAAAGGTTTGAACTCTCCGACGGACCCGCTGAGAGCCTGGGGAGGGGGCGCGACTGGAACGTGGACCTGATCCCCAAATTCCTCATGGCGAATGGTAAGTGGGGGCGGGTGGGGGCGCCCGTGGGAATACTGCCGGACCCTCTCCAGCCGGCGTATGTGGCTCTCTCTCTGCTCCCTCAGTAACACATCAGTAATGAGTAACTCATCGGGATCCACTCACTAAACCTACAATAATCCCCTTGCAGGGGAGGGGCACGGGGGAGGGGCACGGGGGAGGGGGAGGCAGGTTTTAGGGGCGAGAAGCGCTGGAACAAGAGGTCGTGCTCTGACGCTGGCGGGTGTCAGGCGGGGAAAATAAAAAGAAGTACTTCTTCATGGAACCGCCTCCCAGCAGAGGTGGTAGGGGCGGACAGAGTAAGGGAATTCATACCTGGGATAGACCCTAAATACGGGCTCTGAGGTTTTCCAGGAGGCGGGAAGTGGGCAGACCCAGTGGGACCAGTACTTCTTATCTGCTGCTTGGTTGGGATGTGTCGGCCATGTTTTGCAGGCCAGCTGGTGAAGATGCTGCTGTATACGGAGGTGACCCGTTACCTGGATTTCAAGGTGGTGGAAGGAAGCTTTGTGTACAAAGGGGGGAAGATCTACAAGGTGCCGTCCACTGAGACGGAGGCGCTGGCGTCCAGTGAGTGCCCTTCCCACCCGGCGCACTGCGCTGCTGGCGTCCAGTGAGTGCCCTTCCCACCCGGCGCACTGCGCTGCGGGCGTCCAGTGAGTGCCCTTCCCACCCGGCGCACTGCGCTGCGGGCGTCCAGTGAGTGCCCTTCCCACCCGGCGCACTGCGCTGCTGGCGCCAAGTACCTTCCCGCTCTCTGTGTAATCAAAGAAGTAGTGTTACCCCAAACTATGTTACCCCGGCCCGCTCCGTACCCGGCGCTGTTACCCCGGCCCGCTCTGTACCCGGCGCTGTTACCCCGGCCCGCTCCGTACCCGGCGCTGTTTCTCCGGCCCGCTCCGTACCCGGCGCTGTTACCCCGGCCCGCTCCGTACCCAGCGCTGTTACCCCGGCCCGCTCCGTACCCGGCGCTGTTTCTCCGGCCCGCTCCGTACCCGGCGCTGTTTCTCCGGCCCGCTCCGTACCCGGCGCTGTTACCCCGGCCCGCTACGTACCCGGCGCTGTTACCCCGGCCCGCTCCGTACCCGGCGCTGTTTCTCCGGCCCGCTCCGTACCCGGCGCTGTTACCCCGGCCCGCTCCGTACCCGGCGCTATTACCCCGGCCCGCTCCGTACCCGGCGCTGTTTCTCCGGCCCGCTCCGTACCCGGCACTGTTTCTCCGGCCCGCTCCGTACCCGGCGCTGTTACCCCGGCCCGCTCCGTACCCGGCGCTGTTTCTCCGGCCCGCTCCGTACCCGGCGCTGTTACCCCGGCCCGCTCCGTACCCGGCGCTGTTACCCCGGCCCGCTCCGTACCCGGCGCTATTACCCCGGCCCGCTCCGTACCCGGCGCTGTTTCTCCGGCCCGCTCCGTACCCGGCACTGTTTCTCCGGCCCGCTCCGTACCCGGCGCTGTTACCCCGGCCCGCTACGTACCCGGCGCTGTTATCCCGGCCCGCTCCGTACCCGGCGCTGTTACCCCGGCCCGCTCCGTACCTGGCGCTGTTACCCCGGCCCGCTCCGTACCTGGCGCTGTTACCCCGGCCCGCTCCGTACCCGGCGCTGTTACCCCGGCCCGCTCCGTACCTGGCGCTGTTCCCCCGGCCCATTCTGCACCCAGCGCTGTTCCCCGGCCCGCTCCGTACCCGGTGCTTTTTCTCCGGCCCGCTCCGTACCCGGCGCTGTTACCCCGGCCCGCTCCGTACCCGGCGCTGTTACCCCGGCCCGCTCCGTACCCGGCGCTGTTCCTCCGGCCCGCTCTGTACCCGGCGCTGTTTCTCCGGCCCGCTCTGTACCCGGCGCTGTTACCCCGGCCCGCTCCGTACCCGGCGCTGTTACCCCGGCCCGCTCCGTACCCGGCGCTGTTACCCCGGCCCGCTCTGTACCCGGCGCTGTTACCCCGGCCCGCTCCGTACCCGGCGCTGTTCCTCCGGCCCGCTCCGTACCCGGCGCTGTTTCTCCGGCCCGCTCCGTACCCGGCGCTGTTCCCCCGGCCCATTCTGCACCCAGCGCTGTTCCCCCGGCGCTGTTCCTCCGGCCCGCTCCGTACCCGGCGCTGTTCCCCCGGCTCGCTCCGTACCCGGCGCTGTTTCTCCGGCCCATTCTGCACCCAGCGCTGTTCCTCCGGCGCTGTTACCCCGGCCCGCTCCGTACCCGGCGCTGTTACCCCGGCCCGCTCCGTACCCGGCGCTGTTACCCCGGCCCGCTCCGTACCCGGCGCTGTTACCCCGGCCCGCTCCGTACCCGGCGCTGTTCCTCCGGCCCGCTCCGTACCCGGCGCTGTTTCTCCGGCCCGCTCCGTACCCGGCGCTGTTTCTCCGGCCCGCTCCGTACCCGGCGCTGTTCCCCCGGCGCTGTTCCTCCGGCCCGCTCCGTACCCGGCGCTGTTCCCCCGGCTCGCTCCGTACCCGGCGCTGTTTCTCCGGCCCATTCTGCACCCAGCGCTGTTCCTCCGGCGCTGTTACCCCGGCCCGCTCCGTACCCGGCGCTGTTACCCCGGCCCGCTCCGTACCCGGCGCTGTTACCCCGGCCCGCTCCGTACCCGGCGCTGTTACCCCGGCCCGCTCCGTACCCGGCGCTGTTCCTCCGGCCCGCTCCGTACCCGGCGCTGTTTCTCCGGCCCGCTCCGTACCCGGCGCTGTTTCTCCGGCCCGCTCCGTACCCGGCGCTGTTACCCCGGCGCTGTTCCCCCGGCCCACTCCGTACCCGGCGCTGTTTCTCCGGCCCGCTCTGCACCCGGTGCTGTTACCCCGGCCCGCTCCGTACCCGGCGCTGTTTCTCTGGCCCGCTCCGTACCCGGCGCTGTTACCCCGCCCCGCCCCGTACCCGGCGCTGTTACCCCGCCCCGCCCCGTACCCCGCGCTATTAACCCCCCGTCTCCTTATCACAGATCTCATGGGCATGTTCGAGAAGCGCCGGTTCCGCAAGTTCCTAGTCTTTGTGGCCAACTTTGACGAGAACGACCCGAAGACCTTTGAGGGCGTGGACCCCAAGATTACCTCCATGCGGGACGTGTACAAGAAGTTCGACCTGGGACAGGACGTCATCGACTTCACAGGACACGCGCTGGCGCTGTATCGCACAGACGAGTATGTGACGGGGCATTAGGGGAGCTGTTTGGCAATGATGGGGTTAAGAGGGGGAAGATCGCGATTTGTAATAACGTTACCGTGTAGCAGAGCGTTCCTCTCCCTGACCTTACACTGCAGAGCGTTCCTCTCCCTGACGTTACAGTGTAGCAGAGCGTTCCTCTCCCTGACCTTACACTGCAGAGCGTTCCTCTCCCTGACGTTACAGTGTAGCAGAGCGTTCCTCTCCCTGACGTTACACTGCAGAGCGTTCCTCTCCCTGACGTTACAGTGCAGAGCGTTCCTCTCCCTGACGTTACACTGCAGAGCGTTCCTCTCCCTGACGTTACAGTGTAGCAGAGCGTTCCTCTCCCTGACGTTACAGTGTAGCAGAGCGTTCCTCTCCCTGACGTTACAGTGCAGCAGAGCGTTCCTCTCCCTGACGTTACAGTGCAGCAGAGCGTTCCTCTCCCTGACATTACAGTGCAGCAGAGCGTTCCTCTCCCTGACGTTACAGTGCAGCAGAGCGTTCCTCTCCCTGACGTTACAGTGCAGCAGAGCGTTCCTCTCCCTGACGTTACAGTGCAGCAGAGCGTTCCTCTCCCTGACGTTACAGTGTAGCAGAGCGTTCCTCTCCCTGACGTTACAGTGCAGCAGAGCGTTCCTCTCCCTAACGTTACAGTGCAGCAGAGCGTTCCTCTCCCTGACGTTACAGTGTAGCAGAGCGTTCCTCTCCCTGACGTTGCAGAGCGTTCCTCTCCCTGACGTTACAGTGTAGCAGAGCGTTCCTCTCCCTGACGTTACAGTGTAGCAGAGCGTTCCTCTCCCTGACGTTACAGTGCAGCAGAGCGTTCCTCTCCCTGACGTTACAGTGCAGCAGAGCGTTCCTCTCCCTGACGTTACAGTGCAGCAGAGCGTTCCTCTCCCTGACGTTACAGTGCAGCAGAGCGTTCCTCTCCCTGACGTTACAGTGCAGCAGAGCGTTCCTCTCCCTGACGTTACAGTGTTGCAGAGCGTTGCTCTCCCTGACGTTGCAGAGCGTTGCTCTCCCCGACGTTGCAGAGCGTTCCCCTCCCTGACGTTGCAGAGCGTTGCTCTCCCTGGCGTTGCAGAGCGTTCCTCTCCCTGACGTTGCAGAGCGTTGCTCTCCCTGACGTTACAGTGTAGCAGAGCGTTCCTCTCCCTGACGTTACAGTGCAGCAGAGCGTTCCTCTCCCTGACGTTACAGTGCAGCAGAGCGTTCCTCTCCCTGACGTTACAGTGCAGCAGAGCGTTCCTCTCCCTGACGTTACAGTGCAGCAGAGCGTTCCTCTCCCTGACGTTACAGTGCAGCAGAGCGTTCCTCTCCCTGACGTTACAGTGTTGCAGAGCGTTGCTCTCCCTGACGTTGCAGAGCGTTGCTCTCCCTGATGTTGCAGAGCGTTCCCCTCCCTGACGTTGCAGAGCGTTGCTCTCCCTGGCGTTGCAGAGCGTTCCTCTCCCTGACGTTGCAGAGCGTTGCTCTCCCTGACGTTACAGTGTAGCAGAGCGTTCCTCTCCCTGACGTTACAGTGCAGCAGAGCGTTCCTCTCCCTGACGTTACAGTGTTGCAGAGCGTTGCTCTCCCTGACGTTGCAGAGCGTTGCTCTCCCCGACGTTGCAGAGCGTTGCTCTCCCTGGCGTTGCAGAGCGTTGCTCTCCCTGGCGTTGCAGAGCGTTCCCCTCCCTGACGTTGCAGAGCGTTGCTCTCCCTGGCGTTGCAGAGCGTTGCTCTCCCTGACGTTGCAGAGCGTTGCTCTCCCTGGCGTTGCAGAGCGTTCCTCTCCCTGACGTTGCAGAGCGTTGCTCTCCCTGGCGTTGCAGAGCGTTGCTCTCCCTGACGTTGCAGAGCGTTGCTCTCCCTGACGTTGCAGAGCGTTGCTCTCCCTGACGTTGCAGAGCGTTCCCCTCCCTGGCGTTGCAGAGCGTTGCTCTCCCTGGCGTTGCAGAGCGTTGCTCTCCCTGGCGTTGCAGAGCGTTGCTCTCCCTGGCGTTGCAGAGCGTTCCCCTCCCTGACGTTGCAGAGCGTTGCTCTCCCTGGCGTTGCAGAGCGTTGCTCTCCCTGACGTTGCAGAGCGTTGCTCTCCCTGGCGTTGCAGAGCGTTGCTCTCCCTGACGTTGCAGAGCGTTGCTCTCCCTGGCGTTGCAGAGCGTTGCTCTCCCTGACGTTGCAGAGCGTTGCTCTCCCTGACGTTGCAGAGCGTTGCTCTCCCTGACGTTGCAGAGCGTTGCTCTCCCTGGCGTTGCAGAGCGTTGCTCTCCCTGACGTTGCAGAGCTGCAGAGCGTTGCTCTCCCTGGCGTTGCAGAGCGTTGCTCTCCCTGACGTTGCAGAGCGTTGCTCTCCCTGGCGTTGCAGAGCGTTGCTCTCCCTGACGTTGCAGAGCTGCAGAGCGTTGCTCTCCCTGGCGTTGCAGAGCGTTGCTCTCCCTGACGTTGCAGAGCGTTGCTCTCCCTGACGTTGCAGAGCGTTGCTCTCCCTGGCGTTGCAGAGCGTTGCTCTCCCTGACGTTGCAGAGCTGCAGAGCGTTGCTCTCCCTGGCGTTGCAGAGCGTTGCTCTCCCTGGCGTTGCAGAGCGTTCCTCCCTGTGATACATTGACTCCTTTCCTCAGTTACCTGGAGCAGCCTTGTCTGGAAACCATTAGCCGCATCAAGCTGTACAGCGAGTCGCTGGCGCGTTACGGGAAGAGCCCGTACCTGTACCCCCTGTACGGGCTGGCGGAGCTGCCGCAGGGATTCGCTCGGTAGGTACAGTACATAGTGTCCAGGCTCTGGAGGCCACTTACCCGGTTCTCCCCTCCGTCCCCTATACACCTCGACTTTCCTCTGCGTCCCCTATACACCTCTGCTTTCCTCTGCGTCCCCTATACACCTCGGCTTTCCTCTGCGTCCCCTATACACCTCGGCTTTCCTCTGCGTCCCCTATACACCTCGGCTTTCCTCTGCGTCCCCTATACACCTCGGCTTTCCTCTGCGTCCCCTATACACCTCGGCTTTCCTCTGCGTCCCCTATACACCTCGGCTTTCCTCTGCGTCCCCTATACACCTCGGCTTTCCTCTGCGTTCCCTATACACCACGGCTTTCCTCTGCGTCCCCTATACACCTCGGCTTTCCTCTGCGTCCCCTATACACCTCGGATTTCCTCTGCGTCCCCTATACACCTCGGATTTCCTCTGCGTCCCCTATACACCTCGGCTTTCCTCTGCGTCCCCTATACACCTCGGATTTCCTCTGCGTCCCCTATACACCTCGGATTTCCTCTGCGTCCCCTATACACCTCGGATTTCCTCTGCGTCCCCTATACACCTCGGCTTTCCTCTGCGTCCCCTATACACCCCGGCTTTCCTCTGCGTCCCCTATACACCTCGGCTTTCCTCTGCGTCCCCTATACACCTCGGCTTTCCTCTGCGTCCCCTATACACCTCGGCTTTCCTCTGCGTCCCCTATACACCTCGGCTTTCCTCTGCGTCCCCTATACACCTTGGCTTTCCTCTGCGTCCCCTATACACCTCGGCTTTCCTCTGCGTGCAGGTTAAGCGCTATATACGGAGGCACGTATATGCTGAACAAACCCGTGGAAGAGATTGTGATGGAGAAGGGAAAAGTGGTCGGCGTGAAGTCCGAGGGCGAGGTGAGAACCTGGGGGGGGAGGGGAAGGGGGCTCCTGTACAGACAGGGGGTCTCTTCCTGCGTAAACTGCAGCGTCCCACTGTCTCTGTCCTTGTTCTATTCGTGGGGGGGGGGGGGGCCTGTAGTTCCCGGGGAGGGCTCATACTTGCCGGTGATGTTCCGTAGTTCCCGGTGATGTTCCGTAGTTCCCGGTGATGTTCCGTAGTTCCCGGGGAGGGCCCGTAGTTCCCGGTGATGTTCCGTAGTTCCCGTTGATGTTCCGTAGTTCCCGGGGAGGGCCCGTAGTTCCCGGTGATGTTCCGTAGTTCCCGGTGATGTTCCGTAGTTCCCGGGGAGGGCCCGTAGTTCCCGGTGATGTTCCGTAGTTCCCGGTGATGTTCCGTAGTACCCGTGGAGGGCCCGTAGTTCCCGGTGATGTTCCGTAGTTCCCGGTGATGTTCCGTAGTTCCCGGTGATGTTCCGTAGTTCCGGGTGATGTTCCGTAGTTCCCGGGGAGGGCCCGTAGTTCCCGGTGATGTTCCGTAGTTCCCGGTGATGTTCCGTAGTTCCCGGGTTCAGGAATAACGCCGTGTTTCTATCCTTGCGTGGAAAGGTGGCGCGGTGCAAGCAGCTGATCTGCGATCCCAGCTACATCTCCGAGCGCGTGCGCAAGGCAGGTCAGGTGATCCGCGTCATCTGCATCCTAAGCCACCCGATCAAGAACACCAGCGACGCCAACTCCTGCCAGATCATCATCCCCCAGAACCAGGTCAACCGGAAGTCAGGTGAGAAGGGGGAGAGGCCGGGCAATAGGAGGGCGGGAGAGGCCGGGGAATAGGAGGGCGGAGAGGCCGGGGAATAGGGCGGAGAGGCCGGGGAATAGGAGGGGGAGAGGCTGGGGGAACAGGAGGGCGGGAGAGGCTGGGGAATAGGAGGGTGGGAGAGGCCGGGGAATAGGAGGGCGGGAGAGGCCGGGGAACAGGAGGGCGGGAGAGGCCGGGGGGATAGGAGGGCGGGAGAGGCTGGGGAATAGGAGGGCGGGAGAGGCTGGGGAATAGGAGGGCGGGAGAGGCTGGGGAATAGGAGGGCGGGAGAGGCTGGGGAATAGGAGGGCGGGAGAGGCCGGGGAATAGGAGGGCGGGAGAGGCCGGGCAATAGGAGGGCGGGAGAGGCCGGGGGAATAGGAGGGCGGGAGAGGCCGGGGAATAGGAGGGTGGGAGAGGCCGGGCAATAGGAGGGCGGGAGAGGCCGGGGGAATAGGAGGGCGGGAGAGGCTGGGGAATAGGAGGGTGGGAGAGGCCGGGCAATAGGAGGGCGGGAGAGGCCGGGGGAATAGGAGGGCGGGAGAGGCCGGGGAATAGGAGGGCGGGAGAGGCCGGGGAATAGGAGGGCGGGAGAAACTGGGGAATAGGAGGGCGGGAGAGGTTGGGGGGATAGGAGGGCGGGAGAGGCCGGGGGGATAGGGGGGCGGGAGAGGCTGGGGAATAGGAGGGCGGGAGAGGCCGGGGAATAGGAGGGCGGGAGAGGCCGTGGAATAGGAGGGCGGGAGAGGCTGGGGAATAGGAGGGGGAGAGGCTGGGGAATAGGAGGGCGGGAGAGGCCGGGGAATAGGAGGGGGAGAGGCCGGGGGAACAGGAGGGCGGGAGAGGCCAGGGAATAGGAGGGCGGGAGAGGCTGGGGAATAGGAGGGCGGGAGAGGCTGGGGAATAGGAGGGCGGGAGAGGCTGGGGAATAGGAGGGCGGGAGAGGCTGGGGAATAGTAGCGGGAGAGGCTGGGGAATAGGAGGGGGAGAGGCTGGGGAATAGGAGGGGGAGAGGCTGGGGAATAGGAGCGGGAGAGGCTGGGGAATAGGAGGGCGGGAGAGGCCGGGGGAACAGGAGGGCGGGAGAGGCTGGGGAATAGGAGGGGGAGAGGCTGGGGAATAGGAGGGATAGGGGAGAGGCCGGGGAATAGGAGGGCGGGAGAGGCCGGGGAATAGGAGGGCGGGAGAGGCTGGGGAATAGGAGGGGGAGAGGCTGGGGAATAGGAGGGCGGGAGAGGCCGGGGGAATAGGAGGGGGAGAGGCCGGGGGAACAGGAGGGCGGGAGAGGCTGGGGAATAGGAGGGTGGGAGAGGCCGGGGAATAGGAGGGCGGGAGAGGCCGGGGAACAGGAGGGCGGGAGAGGCCGGGGGGATAGGAGGGCGGGAGAGGCTGGGGAATAGGAGGGCGGGAGAGGCTGGGGAATAGGAGGGCGGGAGAGGCTGGGGAATAGGAGGGCGGGAGAGGCTGGGGAATAGGAGGGCGGGAGAGGCTGGGGAATAGGAGGGCGGGAGAGGCTGGGGAATAGGAGGGCGGGAGAGGCCGGGCAATAGGAGGGCGGGAGAGGCCGGGGGAATAGGAGGGCGGGAGAGGCCGGGGAATAGGAGGGTGGGAGAGGCCGGGCAATAGGAGGGCGGGAGAGGCCGGGGGAATAGGAGGGCGGGAGAGGCTGGGGAATAGGAGGGTGGGAGAGGCCGGGCAATAGGAGGGCGGGAGAGGCCGGGGGAATAGGAGGGCGGGAGAGGCCGGGGAATAGGAGGGCGGGAGAGGCCGGGGAATAGGAGGGCGGGAGAAACTGGGGAATAGGAGGGCGGGAGAGGCTCGGGGGATAGGAGGGCGGGAGAGGCCGGGGGGATAGGGGGGCGGGAGAGGCTGGGGAATAGGAGGGCGGGAGAGGCCGGGGAATAGGAGGGCGGGAGAGGCCGTGGAATAGGAGGGCGGGAGAGGCTGGGGAATAGGAGGGGGAGAGGCTGGGGAATAGGAGGGCGGGAGAGGCCGGGGAATAGGAGGGGGAGAGGCCGGGGGAACAGGAGGGCGGGAGAGGCCGGGGAATAGGAGGGCGGGAGAGGCTGGGGAATAGGAGGGCGGGAGAGGCTGGGGAATAGGAGGGCGGGAGAGGCTGGGGAATAGGAGGGCGGGAGAGGCTGGGGAATAGTAGCGGGAGAGGCTGGGGAATAGGAGGGGGAGAGGCTGGGGAATAGGAGGGGGAGAGGCTGGGGAATAGGAGCGGGAGAGGCTGGGGAATAGGAGCGGGAGAGGCTGGGGAATAGGAGGGCGGGAGAGGCCGGGGGAACAGGAGGGCGGGAGAGGCCGGGGAATAGGAGGGTGGGAGAGGCCGGGCAATAGGAGGGCGGGAGAGGCCGGGGGAATAGGAGGGCGGGAGAGGCCGGGGAATAGGAGGGTGGGAGAGGCCGGGCAATAGGAGGGCGGGAGAGGCCGGGGGAATAGGAGGGCGGGAGAGGCTGGGGAATAGGAGGGTGGGAGAGGCCGGGCAATAGGAGGGCGGGAGAGGCCGGGGGAATAGGAGGGCGGGAGAGGCCGGGGAATAGGAGGGCGGGAGAGGCCGGGGAATAGGAGGGCGGGAGAGGCCGGGGAATAGGAGGGCGGGAGAAACTGGGGAATAGGAGGGCGGGAGAGGCTGGGGGGATAGGAGGGCGGGAGAGGCCGGGGGGATAGGGGGGCGGGAGAGGCTGGGGAATAGGAGGGCGGGAGAGGCCGGGGAATAGGAGGGCGGGAGAGGCCGGGGAATAGGAGGGCGGGAGAGGCTGGGGAATAGGAGGGGGAGAGGCTGGGGAATAGGAGGGCGGGAGAGGCTGGGGAATAGGAGGGGGAGAGGCTGGGGAATAGGAGGGCGGGAGAGGCCGGGGGAATAGGAGGGGGAGAGGCCGGGGGAACAGGAGGGCGGGAGAGGCTGGGGAATAGGAGGGTGGGAGAGGCCGGGGAATAGGAGGGCGGGAGAGGCTGGGGAATAGGAGGGCGGGAGAGGCCGGGGAATAGGAGGGTGGGAGAGGCCGGGCAATAGGAGGGCGGGAGAGGCCGGGGGAATAGGAGGGCGGGAGAGGCCGGGGAATAGGAGGGTGGGAGAGGCCGGGCAATAGGAGGGCGGGAGAGGCCGGGGGAATAGGAGGGCGGGAGAGGCTGGGGAATAGGAGGGTGGGAGAGGCCGGGCAATAGGAGGGCGGGAGAGGCCGGGGGAATAGGAGGGCGGGAGAGGCCGGGGAATAGGAGGGCGGGAGAGGCCGGGGAATAGGAGGGCGGGAGAGGCCGGGGAATAGGAGGGCGGGAGAAACTGGGGAATAGGAGGGCGGGAGAGGCTGGGGGGATAGGAGGGCGGGAGAGGCCGGGGGGATAGGGGGGCGGGAGAGGCTGGGGAATAGGAGGGCGGGAGAGGCCGGGGAATAGGAGGGCGGGAGAGGCCGGGGAATAGGAGGGCGGGAGAGGCTGGGGAATAGGAGGGGGAGAGGCTGGGGAATAGGAGGGCGGGAGAGGCCGGGGGAATAGGAGGGGGAGAGGCCGGGGGAACAGGAGGGCGGGAGAGGCCGGGGAATAGGAGGGCGGGAGAGGCCGGGGAATAGGAGGGCGGGAGAGGCCGGGGGGATAGGGGGGCGGGAGAGGCTGGGGAATAGGAGGGCGGGAGAGGCCGGGGAATAGGAGGGCGGGAGAGGCCGGGGAATAGGAGGGCGGGAGAGGCTGGGGAATAGGAGGGGGAGAGGCTGGGGAATAGGAGGGCGGGAGAGGCCGGGGGAATAGGAGGGGGAGAGGCCGGGGGAACAGGAGGGCGGGAGAGGCCGGGGAATAGGAGGGCGGGAGAGGCCGGGGAATAGGAGGGCGGGAGAGGCTGGGGAATAGGAGGGCGGGAGAGGCTGGGGAATAGGAGGGCGGGAGAGGCTGGGGAATAGTAGCGGGAGAGGCCGGGGGAATAGGAGGGGGAGAGGCTGGGGAATAGGAGGGGGAGAGGCTGGGGAATAGGAGCGGGAGAGGCCGGGGGGATAGGAGGGGGAGAGGCTGGGGAATAGGAGGGGGAGAGGCTGGGGAACAGGAGGGCGGGAGAGGCTGGGGAATAGGAGGGGGAGAGGCTGGGGAATAGGAGGGATAGGGGAGAGGCCGGGGAATAGGAGGGCGGGAGAGGCCGGGGAATAGGAGGGCGGGAGAGGCTGGGGAATAGGAGGGGGAGAGGCTGGGGAATAGGAGCGGGAGAGGCTGGGGAATAGGAGGGGGAGAGGCTGGGGAATAGGAGGGGGAGAGGCTGGGGAATAGGAGCGGGAGAGGCCGGGGGGATAGGAGGGGGAGAGGCTGGGGAATAGGAGGGGGAGAGGCTGGGGAACAGGAGGGCGGGAGAGGCTGGGGAATAGGAGGGGGAGAGGCTGGGGAATAGGAGGGATAGGGGAGAGGCCGGGGAATAGGAGGGCGGGAGAGGCCGGGGAATAGGAGGGCGGGAGAGGCCGGGGAATAGGAGGGGGAGAGGCTGGGGAATAGGAGGGCGGGAGAGGCCGGGGGAATAGGAGGGGGAGAGGCCGGGGGAACAGGAGGGCGGGAGAGGCCGGGGAATAGGAGGGCGGGAGAGGCCGGGGGAATAGGAGGGGGAGAGGCCGGGGGAACAGGAGGGCGGGAGAGGCCGGGGAATAGGAGGGGGAGAGAGGCTGGGGAATAGGAGGCAGGAGAGGCTGGGGAATAGGAGGGGGGAGAGGCTGGGGGAATAGGAGGGCGGGAGAGGCTGGGGAATAGGAGGGCAGGAGAGGCTGGGGAATAGGAGGGGGAGAGGCTGGGGGAATAGGAGGCGGGAGAGGCCGGGGGAATAGGAGGGCGGGAGAGGCTGGGGAATAGGAGGGCGGGAGAGGCTGGGGAATAGGAGGGCGGGAGAGGCTGGGGAATAGGAGGGGGGGAGAGGCCGGGGGAACAGGAGGCGGGAGAGGCCGGGGAATAGGAGGGGGAGAGGCTGGGGAATAGGAGGGCGGGAGAGGCCGGGGAATAGGAGGGCGAGAGGCCGGGGAATAGGAGGGGGGAGAGGCTGGATAATAGGAGGGCGAGAGGCCGGGGAATAGGAGGGGGGAGAGGCTGGGGATTAGGAGGGCGGGAAAGGCTGTGGAATAGGAGGGCGGGAGAGGCTGGGGGAATAGGAGGCGGGAGAGGCTGGGGAATAGGAGGGGGAGAGGCCGGGGGAATAGGAGGGCGGGAGAGGCTGGGGAATAGGAGGGGGAGAGGCTGGGGAATAGGAGGGCGGGAGAGGCCGGGGAATAGGAGCGGGAGAGGCTGGGGAATAGGAGGGCGGGAGAGGCTGGGGAATAGGAGGGCGGGAGAGGCCGGGGGAACAGGAGGGGGAGAGGCTGGGGAATAGGAGGGCGGGAGAGGCTGGGGAATAGGAGGGCGGGAGAGGCTGGGGAATAGGAGGGGGGAGAGGCTGGATAATAGGAGGGCGAGAGGCTGGGGAATAGGAGGGCGGGAGAGGCCGGGGGAACAGGAGGGCGGGAGAGGCTGGGGGAATAGGAGGGGGGAGAGGCTGGATAATAGGAGGGCGAGAGGCTGGGGAATAGGAGGCGGGAGAGGCCGGGGAATAGGAGGGGGGAGAGGCTGGATAATAGGAGGGCGAGAGGCTGGGGAATAGGAGGCGGGAGAGGCCGGGGAATAGGAGGGCGGGAGAGGCTGGGGAATAGGAGAGGGGAGAGGCTGGGGAATAGGAGAGCGGGAGAGGCTGGGGAATAGGAGGGGGAGAGGCTGGGGAATAGGAGGGCGGGAGAGGCCTGGGAATAGGAGGGGGAGAGGCTGGGGAATAGGAGGGCGGGAGAGGCCGGGGAATAGGAGGGGGAGAGGCTGGGGAATAGGAGGGCGGGAGACGCCGGGGGAACAGGAGGCGGGAGAGGCTGGGGAATAGGAGGGCGAGAGGCTGGATAATAGGAGGGGGGAGAGGCTGGGGATTAGGAGGGCGGGAGAGGCCGGGGGGATAGGGGGGCGGGAGAGGCTGGGGAATAGGAGAGCGGGAGAGGCTGGGGAATAGGAGGGGGAGAGGCTGGGGAATAGGAGGGCGGGAGAGGCCGGGGAATAGGAGGGGGAGAGGCTGGGGAATAGGAGGGCGGGAGAGGCCGGGGAATAGGAGGGGGAGAGGCTGGGGAATAGGAGGGCGGGAGAGGCCGGGGGAACAGGAGGCGGGAGAGGCTGGGGAATAGGAGGGCGAGAGGCCGGGGAATAGGAGGGGGGAGAGGCTGGGGATTAGGAGGGCGGGAGAGGCCGGGGGGATAGGGGGGCGGGAGAGGCTGGGGAATAGGAGAGCGGGAGAGGCTGGGGAATAGGAGGGCGGGAGAGGCCGGGGAATAGGAGGGCGGGAGAGGCCGGGGAATAGGAGGGCGGGAGAGGCCGGGGAATAGGAGGGCGGGAGAGGCCGGGGAATAGGAGGGGGAGAGGCTGGGGAATAGGAGGGCGGGAGAGGCCGGGGGAATAGGAGGGGGAGAGGCCGGGGGAACAGGAGGGCGGGAGAGGCTGGGGAATAGGAGGGGGAGAGAGGCTGGGGAATAGGAGGCGGGAGAGGCTGGGGAATAGGAGGGCGGGAGAGGCTGGGGAATAGGAGGGCGGGAGAGGCTGGGGAATAGGAGGGGGAGAGGCTGGGGAATAGGAGGGCGGGAGAGGCTGGGGAATAGGAGGGCGGGAGAGGCTGGGGGAATAGGAGGGCGGGAGAGGCTGGGGAATAGGAGGGCGGGAGAGGCCGGGGAATAGGAGGGCGGGAGAGGCCGGGGAATAGGAGGGCGGGAGAGGCTGGGGAATAGGAGGGGGAGAGGCTGGGGGAATAGGAGGCGGGAGAGGCCGGGGGAATAGGAGGGCGGGAGAGGCTGGGGAATAGGAGGGCGGGAGAGGCCGGGGGAACAGGAGGGCGGGAGAGGCTGGGGAATAGGAGGGCGGGAGAGGCCGGGGGAACAGGAGGGCGGGAGAGGCCGGGGGAACAGGAGGGCGGGAGAGGCCGGGGAATAGGAGGGCGGGAGAGGCCGGGGAATAGGAGGGCGGGAGAGGCTGGGGAATAGGAGGCGGGAGAGGCCGGGGGAATAGGAGGGCGGGAGAGGCTTGGGAATAGGAGGGCGGGAGAGGCTGGGGAATAGGAGGGCGGGAGAGGCTGGGGAATAGGAGGGCGGGAGAGGCCGGGGGAACAGGAGGGCGGGAGAGGCTGGGGAATAGGAGGGGGGGAGAGGCCGGGGGAACAGGAGGCGGGAGAGGCCGGGGAATAGGAGGGGGAGAGGCTGGGGAATAGGAGGGCGGGAGAGGCCGGGGAATAGGAGGGCGAGAGGCCGGGGAATAGGAGGGGGGAGAGGCTGGATAATAGGAGGGCGAGAGGCCGGGGAATAGGAGGGGGGAGAGGCTGGGGATTAGGAGGGCGGGAGAGGCCGGGGGGATAGGGGGGCGGGAGAGGCTGGGGAATAGGAGGGCGGGAGAGGCTGGGGGAATAGGAGGCGGGAGAGGCTGGGGAATAGGAGGGGGAGAGGCCGGGGGAATAGGAGGGCGGGAGAGGCTGGGGAATAGGAGGGGGAGAGGCTGGGGAATAGGAGGGCGGGAGAGGCCGGGGAATAGGAGCGGGAGAGGCTGGGGAATAGGAGGGCGGGAGAGGCTGGGGAATAGGAGGGCGGGAGAGGCCGGGGAATAGGAGGGGGAGAGGCCGGGGAATAGGAGGGGGGAGAGGCTGGATAATAGGAGGGCGAGAGGCTGGGGAATAGGAGGGCGGGAGAGGCCGGGGGAACAGGAGGGCGGGAGAGGCTGGGGGAATAGGAGGGGGGAGAGGCTGGGGAATAGGAGGCGGGAGAGGCCGTGGAATAGGAGGGGGGAGAGGCTGGATAATAGGAGGGCGAGAGGCTGGGGAATAGGAGGCGGGAGAGGCCGGGGAATAGGAGGGCGGGAGAGGCTGGGGAATAGGAGAGGGGAGAGGCTGGGGAATAGGAGAGCGGGAGAGGCTGGGGAATAGGAGGGGGAGAGGCTGGGGAATAGGAGGGCGGGAGAGGCCGGGGAATAGGAGGGGGAGAGGCTGGGGAATAGGAGGGCGAGAGGCTGGATAATAGGAGGGGGGAGAGGCTGGGGATTAGGAGGGCGGGAGAGGCCGGGGGGATAGGGGGGCGGGAGAGGCTGGGGAATAGGAGAGCGGGAGAGGCTGGGGAATAGGAGGGGGAGAGGCTGGGGAATAGGAGGGCGGGAGAGGCCGGGGAATAGGAGGGGGAGAGGCTGGGGAATAGGAGGGCGGGAGAGGCCGGGGAATAGGAGGGGGAGAGGCTGGGGAATAGGAGGGCGGGAGAGGCCGGGGGAACAGGAGGCGGGAGAGGCTGGGGAATAGGAGGGCGAGAGGCCGGGGAATAGGAGGGGGGAGAGGCTGGGGATTAGGAGGGCGGGAGAGGCCGGGGGGATAGGGGGGCGGGAGAGGCTGGGGAATAGGAGAGCGGGAGAGGCCGGGGAATAGGAGGGCGAGAGGCTGGGGAATAGGAGGGCGGGAGAGGCCGGGGAATAGGAGGGCGGGAGAGGCTGGGGAATAGGAGAGCGGGAGAGGCCGGGGAATAGGAGGGCGGGAAAGGCCGGGGAATAGGAGGGCGAGAGGCCGGGGAATAGGAGGGGGGAGAGGCTGGATAATAGGAGGGCGAGAGGCCGGGGAATAGGAGGGGGGAGAGGCTGGGGATTAGGAGGGTGGGAGAGGCCGGGGGGATAGGGGGGCGGGAGAGGCTGGGGAATAGGAGGGCGAGAGGCCGGGGAATAGGAGGGGGAGAGGCTGGGGAATAGGAGGGCGGGAGAGGCCGGGGGAATAGGAGGGGGAGAGGCTGGGGAATAGGAGAGGGGAGAGGCTGGGGATTAGGAGGGCGGGAGAGACTGGGGAATAGGAGGGGGAGAGGCTGAGGAATAGGAGGGGGAGAGGCTGGGGAATAGGAGGGCGGGAGAGGCTGGGGAATAGGAGAGGGGAGAGGCTGGGGATTAGGAGGGCGGGAGAGGCTGGGGAATAGGAGGGCGGGAGAGGCCGGGGAATAGGAGGGCGGGAGAGGCTGGGGAATAGGAGGGGGAGAGGCTGGGGAATAGGAGGGTGGAGGCTGGGGATAGGAGGGGTGAGGCTGGGGAATAGGAGGGTGGAGGCTGGGGATAGGAGGGGTGAGGCTGGGGATAGGAGAGTGGAGGCTGGGGATAGGAGGGGTGAGGCTGGGGATAGGAGGGCGGAGGCTGGGGAATAGGAGGGCTGAGGCTGGGGATAGGAGGGGTGAGGCTGGGGATAGGAGGGTTGAGGCTGGGGATAGGAGGGGTGAGGCTGGGGATAGGAGGGGTGAGGCTGGGGAATAGGAGGGGTGAGGCTGGGGATAGGAGGGGTGAGGCTGGGGGATAGGAGGGTGGAGGCTGGGGATAGGAGGGCGGAGGCTGGAGATAGGAGGGGTGAGGCTGGGGATAGGAGGGGTGAGGCTGGGGATAGGAGGGGTGAGGCTGGGGATAGGAGGGGTGGAGGCTGGGGATAAGAGGGCGGAGGCTGGGGATAGGAGGGGAGAGGCCGGGGAATAGGAGACGGGAGGGGAGGAGAGGCTGGGGAATAGGAGGGGGGAGGCTGGGGATAGGAGGGGTGAGGCTGGGGATAGGAGGGGTGAGGCTGGGGATAGGAGGGGTGGAGGCTGGGGATAGGAGGGCGGAGGCTGGGGATAGGAGGGGTGAGGCTGGGGATAGGAGGGGAGAGGCTGGGGAATAGGAGGGGGGAGGCTGGGGATAGGATGGGTGAGGCTGGGGATAGGAGGGGTGAGGCAGGGGAGGAGGGGGAGAGGACGTCCCTCACTGCGTATCCCCCGCCCCGCTGCAGATATTTACGTGTGCCTGATCTCGTACGCGCACAATGTGGCCGCTCAGGGGAAGTACATCGCTATCATCAGCACCACCGTGGAGACAACGGAGCCCGAGCAGGAGATCGAGCCGGCGCTGGAGCTGCTGGAGCCCATCGACCAAAAGTAGGGAGACCCCCCCGGGACACCACCCGCCCGGGACACCCTCCGCCCGGGACACCCCCCGCCCGGGACACCCCCTGCCCGGGACACCCCCCCCCCTCCCCCCGGGACACCCCCTGCCCGGGACACCCCCCAGCCCGGGACACCCCCCGCCCGGGAAACCCCCTGCCCGGGACACACACCCCCCTCCCCCCGGGACACCCCCCCCCCCCCCCGGGACACCCCCCCCCCCCCCCGGGACACCCTGTCTGCTCCTCTAGGGAAACAGGAGGCATCTCGTAACTCTTTCACTGCCACTCTGCGCGTCACTGGCCTCTCTGGCAGCAAAAGGGTTAAGGGCAAGTCATAAAACATAGCGGTACCACGTATCACATCCCAATCCTTTGCAACTAAAGGAAGGTGTTTCCGTGACCGGTTCTGAACGGGTCCGTGCTGCGGTTCTGAACGGGTCCGTGCTGCGGTTCTGAACGGGTCCGTGCTGCGGTTCTGAACGGGTCCGTGCTGCGGTTCTGAACGGGTCCGTGCTGCGGTTCTGAACGGGTCCGTGCTGCGGTTCTGAACGGGTCCGTGCTGCGGTTCTGAACGGGTCCGTGCTGCGGTTCTGGTTTAATCCCAAATACAATAGATTCTACTTTCAGTGACGCAGAGAAAGAGCTCGATGCTCTGCATCACTCTGCACCACCGCGGGGATCTGTAAATATGGAGGGTGAAGGGCGAGGGGGTCCGTGGGCGGCGGGCGAGGATGAGTCCAGTCACAGACGGGGCAGGGGTGATGCGGCAGAGCATTTCCTCCATTGTTTGGGATTTGGGGTGACTGTACGGGGGGGCACATGGCACGGATTATAATGACATGAGGTACATTCGCAGGTCTCAGCCAGGTCTGCCACCCTGTCTCCCCATTATCTGCCACCCTGTCTCCCCATTATCTGCCACCCTGTCTCCCCATTATCTGGCACCCTGTCTCCCCATTATCTGCCACCCTGTCTCCCCATTATCTGCCACCCTGTCTCCCCATTATCTGGCACCCTGTCTCCCCATTATCTGCCACCCTGTCTCCCCATTATCTGCCACCCTGTCTCCCCATTATCTGCCACCCTGTCTCCCCATTATCTGGCACCCTGTCTCCCCATTATCTGGCACCCTGTCTCCCCATTATCTGGCAACTTGTCTCCCCATTATCTGGCACCCTGTCTCCCCATTATCTGACACCCCGTCTCCCCATTATCTGAAACCCCGTCTCCCCATTATCTGGCACCCTGTCTCCCCATTATCTGACACCCCGTCTCCCCATTATCTGGCACCCCGTCTCCCCATTATCTGACACCCCGTCTCCCCATTATCTGACACCCCGTCTCCCCATTATCTGGCACCCCGTCTCCCCATTATCTGGCACCCTGTCTCCCCATTATCTGCCACCCTGTCTCCCCATTATCTGGCACCCTGTCTCCCCATTATCTGCCACCCTGTCTCCCCATTATCTGGCACCCTGTCTCCCCATTATCTGCCACCCCGTCTCCCCATTATCTGGCACCCCGTCTCCCCATTATCTGACACCCCGTCTCCCCATTATCTGACACACTGCTCATGTGTGTGTCATTATCCAGAATCCCCAGCTGCAGTGGAAGCATTGCAGGCTAAGAGATAATGTGGATGGACAGGATGTCACATCTGTCTGAGACACGTGGCTGCACCACGCGTGGCACTGGTATTTACTGTACACTATGGGGGAGGGTTTTGTCACTTTTTTATCTTGTGGCGAACAGTTTGTCAGAAACACTCTCGTACAATGACAGAAACGTACGCAGGAGGTGGAGCAGCGTGGGGAGACTTCTCGTGCATTCTCTTTACGTTGATACATCTCCCCCAATAAGTAACAGATTACATGTTATTTATTTATACAATGTTACACCGGGAAGTAATACATTGAGCGTTACGTCTCGTTTTCAAGTATGTCCTGGGCACAGTTAGGTTGACAAATACATAGTTGTATTAAGGGAGCAGGGTATACATTGTATACAAGACATTGCGTGCACAGGTAAAGATAATATATAATATAGGCGTATGTAACAGTTACAGGTAATATATAATATAGGCGTATGTAACAGTTACAGACCAGATTAAAATGTGAGACAGCTTTAGTTATGAAAGAACTTAGACTGGTGGTGGATATGAGAGTCTCTGGTAGGTTGTTCCAGTTTTGGGGTGCACGGTAAGAGGAGGAGGAGCGGCCGGATACTTTGCTGAGCCTTGGGACCATGAACAGTCTTTTGGAGTCTGATCTCAGGTGATAAGTGCTGCATGTGGTTGGGGTGAGGAGCTTGTTCAGGTAGCTGGGTAGCTTGCCCATGAAGAATTTAAAGGCAAGACAGGAAAGGTGAACTTTGCACCTGGACCCAAGTGATGCCCAATCTAGTTCTTTGAGCATTTCGCAGTGATGTGTGTTGTAGTTGCATTGAGGGAGAAAGTGGCATAGTGAGTTATAGAGGTTGTTACGTTTGCTAAGGTGGGTTTGAGGATCCGAGCCATATACTATGTCTCCATAGTCAATAATTGGCATTAGCATCTGCTGTGCGATACGCTTTCTGACCAGTAGACTTAGGGAGGATTTGTTCCTGTAAAGTACCCCTAGTTTGGCGTAGGTTTTGGTTGTCAGGGTATCAATGTGCATCCCGAATGTTAAACCATATGCCCAAATATTTTAAACTAGTAACAGGGGCTCGGATAGCATTAGATCTGGTTCTGGTCTGTAGCTCCTTTATTGGTAGGTTTAGAAATGTAGCCTTGGTCCCAAATCCCATTGTTACAGCCTTGTCAGTGTGACGCCCGCGCCCCGAGGAGGGAGGTACCGGTGCAGTGCGCAGCCACCACGCTGGGTTGGTACACGTTAGTTTGGCGTGTTCTGTGGACGTTAGTTTGGCGTGTTCTGTGGACGTTGGTGGCATTTCTGTGGTTTCCGGTTTGTAGACAGTACGTTTCCTCCTCCGGTACCACGTGGGTACGGAACATAAGGTTTATTAAAGAACTGCTGTGTCCCCTTAGTTAGAAATCACACTGTATCAGGAGACATCAGGCGGGTGGCCTTTCCGTGTCTCTTTTCTTAGATGGTAATTTCATGTTATTTCCCCCAGATTTGTGGCAATTAGTGATCTGTACGAGCCGATGGATAACGGTACGGAGAGCCAGGTAAGTGCCTCCCCTCCCACCCACTTACCATCTTGTTACTTGTACTGGGTCAGGGGAATTCACCATCTGATGGGGCCGGAATTTCAGGCGCTCACACCCCTAAATAGCACGGAGCAGTGTGTGTGTGTAACATGCAGAGCAGTGTGTGTGTGTGTAACATGCAGAGCAGTGTGTGTGTGTAACATGCAGAGCAGTGTGTGTGTGTAACATGCAGAGCAGTGTGTGTGTAACATGCAGAGCAGTGTGTGTGTAACAGGCAGAGCAGTGTGTGTGTGTAACAGGAAGAGCAGTGTGTGTGTGTAACATGCAGAGCAGTGTGTGTGTAACATGCAGAGCAGTGTGTGTGTGTAACATGCAGAGCAGTGTGTGTGTGTAACATGCCGAGCAGTGTGTGTGTAACATGCAGAGCAGTGTGTGTGTAACATGCAGAGCAGTGTGTGTGTAACATGCAGAGTAGTGTGTGTGTGTAACATGCAGAGCAGTGTGTATGTAACATGCAGAGCAGTGTGTGTGTGTAACATGCAGAGCAGTGTGTGTGTAACATGCAGAGCAGTCTGTGTGTGACATGCAGAGCAGTGTGTGTGTACCATGCAGAGCAGTGTGTGTGTACCATGCAGAGCAGTGTGTGTGTAACATGCAGAGCAGTGTGTGTGTAACATGCAGAGCAGTGTGTGTGTAACATGCAGAGCGATATGTACATTGTAAAAAAAGGGTTGTGAGGCGCTTCTAATAGAGGTGCAATAAATATAAATAAACTTGTGAATAATAAACCTTTTATTAAAAAGTGCTCATTAAATATAAGTGAATAATCAAAAAATAGTGAACTTCGCTGCTCAGCCCTCTAAGGAGACGATCCAGTTCCTCCTGTCGTTGATTGTAGGGAGAAGCTTGTGGGGAGCGCAGATGTCACCATATGTGGGGAAAGAAATATATATATAGTGTAGTATGTTCTACAAAATAAACAATTCAAGGAATCACGATTGGGAACTCACACTTTCCCAGTGACAGATCAGCAGTGGGTATGGTATTGAAGACTCGGTCAGTGTGAAGTGTCAGGATTCAGCAGAATAATCCCTCAATGAAAGAGATGACACACTTAGTGCAACATTGCATGTTCCAATATAATATAATTATCCAAGGCAATAAGTATTGCACTTACATTGGGCACTATGTGCATAGACACGTAACAATAATGATGCGCAGCTTGTGTATGTCACCAGCCCTGCTCCCGAGGTTGCGTCGCGTCACTTCCGGTTGGTCCGTCGCGTCACTTCCGTTTGCGACCGATCGCGAGAATGGAGTCACCGGGTTAGGGGGGGTGCTGGATACACTTCTCAGACTGCTGCAGTTCAACTCTACGCGTTTCGCTGGCTTGGCAGCTTCGTCAGGAGTTCATTGAACTCGACGCGACGCAACCTCGGGAGCAGGGCTGGTGACATACACAAGCTGCGCATCATTATTGTTATGTGTCTATGCACATATAATTATATCCCTTCCATTTGTGCTACAGCCTGTGGCTGCTGTCCTCTGCCTGTGAGGCGGCGGGCCCCGCGCTGATCCTGTTGGGTTTTGCTGTATTTTGTGGGTTTATCGGCGCAGTCACACACTTTGTGCCGTAGTTACAATCCCTGACATGAGACTTCACCGTCACCGCTCAGACGCAGCCCCCGTGACACCCCTTCTCCCCCTCATCTCCCCCCAGGTGTTCTCCTCGCGCTCTTACGACGCCACAACCCATTTCGAGACCACCTGCAACGACATCAAGGACATCTACAAGAGAATGACTGGCACGGACTTTGACTTCGAGAACATGAAGCGGAAACAGAACGATGTTTTCGGGGAGGACGAGCAGTGAGGGGGAGCCAGGGAGGGCGGGCAGTGAGAGGGAGCCGGGGAGGGCGGAGGAGGGCGGACAGTGAGAGGGAGCCGGGGAGGGTGGGCAGTGAGGGGGAGCCAGGGAGGGCGGGCAGTGAGAGGGAGCCGGGGAGGGCGGAGGAGGGCGGACAGTGAGAGGGAGCCGGGGAGGGTGGGCAGTGAGGGGGAGCCAGGGAGGGCGGGCAGTGAGAGGGAGCCGGGGAGGGTGGGCAGTGAGTGGGAGCCGGGGAGGGTGGGCAGTGAGTGGGAGCCGGGGAGGGCGGGCAGTGAGAGGGAGCCGGGGAGGGCGGGCAGTGAGAGGGAGCCGGGGAGGGCGGCCAGTGAGAGGGAGCCGGGGAGGGCGGAGGAGGGCGGACAGTGAGAGGGAGCCGGGGAGGGTGGGCAGTGAGAGGGAGCCGGGGAGGGCGGGCAGTGAGAGGGAGCCGGGGAGGGCGGCCAGTGAGAGGGAGCCGGGGAGGGTGGGCAGTGAGAGGGAGCCGGGGAGGGCGGGCAGTGAGAGGGAGCCGGGGAGAGCGGAGGAGGGCGGACAGTGAGAGGGAGCCGGGGAGGGCGGGCAGTGAGAGGGAGCCGGGGAGGGCGGAGGAGGGCCGGGGAGGGTGGACAGTGAGAGGGACCCGGGGAGGGCGGGTAGTGAGAGGGACCCGGGGAGGGCGGGCAGTGAGAGGGGGAGGGTGAGTAGTGAGAGGGGGCGGGGGAGGGCGAGTAGTGAGAGGGACCCGGGGAGGGCCGGGGAGGGTGGACAGTGAGAGGGACCCGGGTAGGGCGGGCAGTGAGAGGGGGGGGGGGCGAGTAGTGAGAGGGAGCCGGGGAGGGCGGGGGAGGCGAGTAGTGAGAGGGGAGGGCGGAGGAGGGCCGGGGATGAGGCTACTGCGCCCATTCTCCTATTGGTCATCATCATTCCAGTTGAACTTTTTAAGCTTCGGCCTATCAGCTTCATGCGCACTTCGGCGTCTTGCAGTGGCTCCGTACGTGGGGTCCACTTATCGAAGTCTCCCGGCTGCAAAGGCCACCGCAGCGGCTCTACCGAAGGAAGGGAAGGCACCCGGGGGACTTCAGATAAGTGGCCTCCAGATTATCATTAAAAGTTACATTTATTCCAAATATCCTGAGAAACAGCCGGGCTGCAGCGCTCCTTCGGGGGGCTGGGCGCGTTTCCCCCGCGCAGTGCAGCGCTCCTTCGGGGGGCTGGGCGCGTTTCCCCCCGCGCAGTGCAGCGCTCCTTCGGGGTCTGGGCGCGTTTCCCCCGCGCAGTGCAGCGCTCCTTCGGGGGGCTGGGCGCGTTTCCCCCGCGCAGTGCAGCGCTCCTTCGGGGGGCTGGGCGCGTTTCCCCCGCGCAGTGCAGCGCTCCTTCGGGGGGCTGGGCGCGTTTCCCCCGCGCAGTGTCAGCTGGGCTGGCTGGTCACTGCAGTTACTGCTGGCTCCTCTGACTGCCCATGAGGTTAACCCAAGCATACCCCAGGAGAACAATGACCCACCCCGCCCTATTGTGCTGAGAGAATGCTGGCCACGTACGCCACGTACGCCACGTACATCACCGTGAGGATTTCAGGGGCAGAGCTGCTGGGAAGTTCCCTCCCGAGTCCTGCGGGTCCCATACACAGCCCGGACCTGGTCACAGAATATCCTCTCGCCCCGCGGGCTCCGCGAGTGCTTCTCCGGAGGGGTTTTACCTGCGCTCTCAGCGGCCCAGGTGCGCCAGGCTCTGTAAGATCAGCGCAGATAACGTAAGGTTTCCCCACATTATTACCGGACGTTATTTTGCCGGAGTTATTTCTCTGCACAAACAACGCCGCTGCTTCGCGTATTGGCGCCGGCTTCGTGCGCACAGTCCGGCATTATCATCATATAGCACGGTCTCGCCTACAGGTGGCGCTCCTCCCGGCCCTGGAATCCGGCTTCTGCTGGAGGGGGAGAGGGAGGCTATAACTGCTCTAGTGCCAGACCCTGAACGGCCCAGTGGATATGCGATGTTTGGGGGGGAAGGGGGCGCCTCTTTTGCAAACAATTAGCACAGCTGGAAGACCATGTTATGCTAAAGTGTAGCGCTTGGTAATGGCGGAATATCCATAGGCGAATAACCCGATGTCAGGTAAAATAGCCTGAGCTTAGTGCCCTTATACTGAGGTTAATGCCCTTATACAGTACTGAGGTTAATGCCCTTATATTGAGCTTAATGCCCTTATACTGAGCTTACTGCCTTTATACTGAGCTTACTGCCCTTATATTGAGCTTACTGCCCTTATATTGAGCTTACTGCCCTTAAACTGAGCTTACTGCCCTTATACTGAGTTTAGTGCCCCTATACTGAGTTTAGTGCCCTTATACTGAGGGTAACGCCCTTATACTGAGTTTAGTGATCTTATACTGAGCTTAATGCCCTTATACTGAGCTGCTTCTGCTTAGTTAGTGAGTAAGCGCTGCCTTTGGCCCCTGTGCTGAGTAAGCGCTGCCTGTGGCCCCTGTGCTGAGTAAGTGCTGCCTGTGGCCCCTGTGCTGCTGAGTAAGCGCTGCCTGTGGCCCCTGTGCTGCTGAGTAAGCGCTGCCTGTGGCCCCTGTGCTGCTGACTGAGTAAGCGCTGCCTGGGCCCTGTGCTGCTGAGTAAGCGCTGCCTGTGGCCCCTGTGCTGCTGAGTAAGCGCTGCCTGTGGCCCCTGTGCTGCTGAGTAAGCGCTGCCTGTGGCCCCTGTGCTGCTTCTCTGTCCTGTTACATAGTTGCTTTGCCCTGCAGCACTGACCTCTGACTGGCTCGCTCATTAACCCCTTTCAATAGGTTGCAGGCCCCACTGGTCGTTCAGGGGTTAAGGAAACGCTGCAGTGCATTTCAGGGACTCCGCGTCCCAAATCTGGTGTAAATAAAAGCGCATCGTTACACAGACGCGATGTTAGCCGCTCCCCGAGTAATCCGTACTTTAGCCAGAGCTGCTCTCCGTGCTGCATCATGCAGAACATCAAGGGCCGCCAACAGGTCAGGGTTTCAGGATATCCCTGCTTCAGCACAGGGGGCTCGATCAGTGGCTCAGTCTCCGCCTGTTGGCCACTCCTGACGTAACACACTTCGGGGGCTCGTTTCGATACGTATCGTGACAAAGGTCCGCGTTTGAGACGAAGCGTCGGACCGCCACCGTTTGTTCCGTATTCTGTGCGAGACGGCGGCGTGACGAAACCTTAAGAAAGCTGCTTGTTCTACTTTGTGATATTGTCTCCCTGGAAAAGGTGGCTCTCCGGGCCCACAATGCACTTCCTCACTACGTCCGACCACGTGAGTGCACCCAACTCCCTCCGATGCGACACACTCAATGTTAACATGGCTCCATACAACACGCAACACTTCTGTATGGTAGTGAATAGAGGGATTGTTCGTTATTCATTATGTACCCAAACCTTGCCTCAGGATTTCAGCGTTCGGACCTGAGAATATATCTCTTTAACCATTACACCACTGAAGCTCTCGTTCCTCCTTTCTCAGTAGAGACATTGTTTTTCTTTATGCTGTAACCCGTGGCTTAAAAAGATTACTACTCCCCTAACCTAATTTATTTAACTTATTAGAGAGCAGGTAATAAGCCATGGATTTTAAGCGTGATATATGACATTTAATGCGTGTATAACAGTGAGCAGTGTAGGAAATGGCTCGTGTCTGTGGAAACCTATGAAAAGGCTTCGGCCTGATGGTTCGGGATAGCAAGATGGTCGCTGCAGCGACGTGACTCCTGTTTCATTCCAGTCTGGAACTCCTGTGTTATTTCGTGACCAGAAAATCCTGCTTCCTTTTTTTCCCTCTGACGACTGTGTGTATTATCCTCTGTGCGTTGTTCCCTCTCTGGAAACAGCGGATATCTTCTCACAAGTACATGTTCCCCATTTACTATGTCTAACAAAAAAGATACAAAGTAAAAACGTTGTGCAAACTTGTTTCAAACTGGATATGGGTGTGGCGTGTCTTATTGCTAAATGACTTGATTCAGAATGGGTGAGTGTGATGGCAAATCTAACCCGGAATACGTGTTGCAGAGCACAGGCTACATCAATACAAATAGCTTCAATATCACCATGTTCTGCATTCATTTCTCCAGTGCCCGCAACTATTTACTCAACAGCAGAAAAGATGCAGAGCAATGCACGGGGGCTGTTTTGGCACTGATGGGGTTAATAAGTAGATGTGGATTTACTAATATCTAGGTCCTTTATCTGACCTACAGTCCCACTGACCATAATATCCACCTTTGCTAAATGGGGGGGGGGGGGTTCTTCCGGCTTGCAGCTGGGGACGCGGGAGGGGGACGTGGGAGGGACACGAAGGAGGAGGGATTCGCGGGATGTGTGACATGGAGGAGGGGGACACCGAGGAGCAGGAGGAGGGACATGCGGGAGGGATATGGGAGGAGGGGGCATGAGTATTATTTATTTATAAAATATTTTACCAGGAAGTAATACATTGAGAGTTACCTCTCGTTTTCAAGTATGTCCTGGGCACAAAGTAAAACAAATAATACATGGTTACAAGTACAGTTACATAAATGAGCAGGGTATACATTATATACAAGACATTGCGTGCACAGTTAAAGAAAATATATATTATGAGCGTATAAAACAGTTACAGACCAGGTTACAATGTGAGACAGCCTTAGATTTTAAAGAACTTAAGCTGGTGGTGGATGTGAGAGTCTCTGGTAGGTTGTTCCAGTTTTGGGGTGCACGGAAGGAGAAGGAGGAACGTCCGGATACTTTGTTGAGCCTTGGGACCATGAATAGTCTTTTGGAGTCAGATCTCAGGTGATAGGTACTGCATGTGGTAGGGGTGAGGAGCTTGTTCAGGTAGCTGGGTAGCTTGCCCATGAAGAATTTAAAGGCAACACAGGAAAGGTGAACTTTGCGCCTAGACTCTAGTGATGACCAACCTAGTTCTTTGAGCATTTCGCAGTGATGTGTGTTGTAGTTGCATTGGAGAACAAAACGACATATTTGAATTGTAGAGGGTGTCAAGTTTGCTAAGGTGGGTTTGAGGAGCCGAGCCATATACTACGTCTCCATAGTCAATAATTGGCATTAGCATCTGCTGCGCGATACGCTTTCTGACCAGGAGACTTAGGGAGGATTTGTTCCTGTAAAGTACCCGTAAAGTAGAGATCTAACATCTGTCAGTCTGTGAGGCTTGTGTGTCAAGTAGATTATGGAGCAAAATGAACACATAGGGGGCGCTCTTCCGTCAAGTTCCCAAAGGGGCCGGACCAGAACATTAATTGCAAGAAGAGGGGCCACAAGAGAATGGTGAATGGGAGTTTCTGAGCGACAGTGCCACGGAAGCCACTATTGGAGTTTAATGAATCACCCAGAGATGGCTGTGCACACAGCGTGCACTGAAGCGGAGACTTGCACACAGCGTGCACTGAAGCGGAGACTTGCACACAGCGTGCACTGAAGCGGAGACTTGCACACAGCGTGCACTGAAGCGGAGACTTGCACACAGCGTGCACTGAAGCGGAAACTTGCACACAGCGTGCACTGAAGTGGAGACTTGCACACAGCGTGCACTGAAGCGGAAACTTGCACACAGCGTGCACTGAAGCGGAAACTTGCTCACAGCGTGCACTGAAGCGGAAACTTGCACACAGCGTGCACTGAAGCGGAGACTTTCACACAGCGTGCACTGAAGCGGAGACTTGCACACAGCGTGCACTGAAGCGGAGACTTGCACACAGCGTGCACTGAAGCGGAGACTTGCACACAGCGTGCACTGAAGCGGAGACTTGCACACAGCGTGCACTGAAGCGGAAACTTGCTCACAGCGTGCACTGAAGCGGAAACTTGCACACAGCGTGCACTGAAGCGGAGACTTTCACACAGCGTGCACTGAAGCGGAGACTTGCACACAGCGTGCACTGAAGCGGAGACTTGCACACAGCGTGCACTGAAGCGGAGACTTGCACACAGCGTGCACTGAAGCGGAGACTTGCACACAGCGTGCACTGAAGCGCCAGAGACACCCAGAGGTGCAGAAAGATCGTGTTTAGAAAAGGTGGAAACTCCCAGACCGGCACGGAAAGGAAACGCAATGTTCCGTGCGAGGTGACGTCCGGAAAAGAATAGGCATGTCCTGGGGTCCCAACACGAGAAGGTCAGGTACCCCAACTGTACCCAGCTTCCGCTTAACTCCTCAATGGCAGAACGGCCGGCAGCGTGTCACTGTGTGTATACTGTATGTATATACCGTGGCGAGGAAGAGAATGTGAACCCCAATGATAAGGACAGAAATTCCATAGATTTCCATAACCTTTTTGAATCAAAGCCAGTCTTTTCTTTAATATCCAATGGGCTTTAAATTACCCAATTCCATGTCTTTTGAAACAAAATGCGGTATGAATTAGACAAACTATGAGTAATTAGGAGTCAGGGTATGTGCAAAAGTAAGTGAAACCCTAGTTTTATCAGCTAAATGAAAGGTGATAATTAGAATCAGGCGTATATACCACTTTTTAACTGCACTAAGTTACATAAGCTTATGCTGAGTATATTAACCCTTTCAGGGTATATTTCACAGAACATTTGTATGCATTTAGCATAGGGACCTTCTACTGAGACTTACCTTGACGTTGGTTAGCAGGCTTGGCATTATTTGATAAAAGAATATAACCAAAAGTCTCCTTTGTCTTACAGATGTAGGTCTCACTATGTATATTTATTTCCCCATTTATTGCTATCCCAGCGGGAGAAGCGCAGCGATTCTGTTGCAGGGTACATGCAACCACACACGCGGGTTCTCTTGATAAAGCTTCTTTATTGAGCCTTTAAAAATATACAGCACACAAAAACAAAATGGTTTCTCTTCAGTAGACAAAAACAAAATAGCTTCTCTTCAGCAGACAAAAACAAAATAGCTTCTCTTCAGAATGCAGGACACAGACAGTTCATCACACATGTACTTTGAAAAACAGACCTTATAGCAGTAATCTCTTCAGTGTTTCAGTCCTGTCTCCTGACCAGCTAGCTTGCATGTGGGTACAGCCTGGGGTTTTTAAAACACCTTGATTATGCAGCTGGGGTCAGACTAATTAAGCAGCCCGTCTCAACTGAAACTTAACCTCGTCACTGCTGCACTCCAAGCCTAAACATAGGTTTGCCAGGTATATGGCTGGTGACGTTCATTCACCCTGTCACAGATTCACTTTCTGTTTTTTCACATATGTATGGCCAATCTTTTCACCAGCAGCATGCTCCTTACACGGAGAAGCGCGGTGAATATATATATATATATATTTGGTATATATAATTAGGTAAATCTTAAGGTGAGATAGTCTACAAATGGAGAAAGTTCAAGGCCACAGTCACTCTACCCAGGAGCGGTCGTCCTACCAAAATCTCTCCGAGAACAAACCGGCAAATCACACAGGAAGTCACAAAGAACCTCAGAGTAACATCCAGGATCTGAAGTTCACCAAAGAGCACATAGAGGATCCACAAGACTTCTGGAACAATGTTCTCTGGACAGGCGAATATGAATATACTACCAGCACACACAGAAGACAGTATTAATATACTGAAAGTACTAAGAGCAGATCATAATAGCTAATAGTAAATGGACAATGTCCAGACAATTCCAATCCTGTTGCAAGGTATGAATAATAGCTCAAAGAGGTCAGTCCAGGTTTAAACCGGAGTCCATAATACATCACCATTGAGTATAGGCGGTAAGTGTGGTACACAGTCCCTAAATCAGGAGAAGAGAGGGGTCCCTCAGCCAAGCTCCCGCTCCTACGCGTTTCGACGGCAGTCTTCTTCTGGGAGTGGGAGCAGGAGAGGAACAAACAGACTTTTATAGCCAATTACATTCACCCAAATTCGCGCCAAAACGAAGCTTTCAATGTTGATTAAAACAGCCGATTTTCATCCCGGTCGGTATCATGCAGATAGTTCCATTCTCCGCATCAACTGATGTCATCGCGTTTCAGCGTCAAGACGTCTGTTTCCATGGCTAGTGTCAGTAGCCAATAGGATGGCTGTTAGATCGCGTCATACAATAACACAAGCGGATAAAACAGCGTTCTGGAGGTTGCCAGGATACCAACATATCTACAAATGTAAATAAAGTGACAGACCTAATGAGTATCCATATCGCAATCAAGCCCATGATTCTTGAATATATTATGGCGCATTCTCGATGTATGGGTTGTTGCCAGGGCCGATGCTCGTCTCGCAGGTATTCTCCATGGACAGCTAGCTGATCAGGATCTTAAGGACGCCATATAGCAATATTGAGGTTAACTTTGTAATGAATTGGTGTATTCTCGTCAATGTTATACAGCTGATCGGTACTCTGCTGCGACTGACGTCATTACGCACCAACGTCACGACGTCCGTTCCCAAGGAAACGACGAAGCTCATTCCATTAGCCAATCAGGTCATTGTTGGATTGCGTCAGAAGTAAACAAACAACGCGATAAGCGGAGGAACATCGCAGAGCTAGCCAGGACACATCCAAAACACGGATAAAGCGTAGATAACGTGTCCAATGAGGCAGCGGACCGGCTGATATCGCGTTAGTCCTCATTATACCAGTATAGATAATGATAATGGGTAGATTAGTGATATAGATTAATGATATAGATATAGATAATGGGTAGATTGATGATATAGATTAATGATATAGATATAGATACTGGGTAGATTAGTGATATATATTAATGATATAGATAATGATAATGGGTAGATTGATGATATAGATAATGGGTAGATTAGTGATATAGATTAATGATATAGATAATGGGTAGATTGATGATATAGATAATGATATAGATAATGGGTAGATTGATGATATAGATAATGGGTAGATTGATGATATAGATTAATGATATAGATATAGATACTGGGTAGATTAGTGATATAGATTAATGATATAGATAATGGGTAGATTGATGATATAGATAATGATATAGATAATGGGTAGACTGATGATATAGATAATGGGTAGATTGATGATATAGATAATGATATAGATAATGGGTAGACTGATGATATAGATAATGGGTAGATTAGTGATATAGATAATGATATAGATAATGGGTAGACTGATGATATAGATAATGGGTAGATTGATGATATAGATAATGATATAGATAATGGGTAGACTGATGATATAGATAATGGGTAGATTAGTGATATAGATAATGATATAGATAATGGGTTATTTCATTTCATACAGAACGCGCCCCTGTAGCACCATGGTGTGTCTGAGAGAACTCAGTGCGCGCGCGCGCGCGCCCGCCCGCCTCCCCAGCATGTCTTAGTGCGCGCGCGCCCGCCTCCCCAGCATGTCTCATTGCGCGCGCGCCCGCATCCCCAGCATGTCTCACTGCGCGCGCGCCCGCCTCCCCACCATGTCTCAGTGCGCGCGCAGCAGTGACGTATTCAGACGGCGCCGTCGCTGTGACGTGTTTTGCGGATGTTTTGTTCGTTGTTGATGTGATTGTTCGGGGAGGAAACAGTCTGTGTGCCCGGCGTGAGAGAGAGAGAGGGCCGGTCCCCCGGTGTGTGTGTGTATGAGAGAGAGAGAGAGAGAGAGACGGTCCCCCGGTGTGTGTGTGAGAGAGAGAGAGACGGTCCCCCGGTGTGTGAGAGAGAGAGACGGTCCTCGGTGTGTGTGAGAGAGAGAGACGGTCCCCCGGTGTGTGTGAGAGAGATAGACGGTCCCCAGGTGTGTGTGTGAGAGAGAGAGAGACGGTCCCCGGTGTGTGTGAGAGAGGAGAGAGAGACGGTCCCCCGGTGTGTGTGAGAGAGATAGACGGTCCCCAGGTGTGTGTGTGAGAGAGAGAGAGACGGTCCCCGGTGTGTGTGAGAGAGAGAGACGGTCCCCGGTGTGTGTGAGAGAGGAGAGAGAGACGGTCCCCCGGTGTGTGTGAGAGTGGAGAGAGAGAGACGGTCCCCCGGTGTATGTGAGAGAGGAGAGAGAGAGACGGTCCCCGGTGTGTGAGAGAGAAACAGTCCCTGGTGTGCGTGAGAGAGGAGAGAGAGAGTGACGGTCCCCCGGTGTGTGTGAGAGGGGAGAGAGAGAGCCGGACCCCGTTGTGTGAGAGGAGAGAGACAGACCCCGGTGTGTGTGTGTGTGTGTGTGAGAGAGAGTGACGGTCCCCTGGTGTGTGTGAGAGAGAGCCGGTCCTCAGTGTGTATGTGAGCTGGTCCCCCCGTGTGTATGAGCGAGAGCGCGCCGGTCCCCCGGTGTGTGTGAGAGAGCCACGTGTGTGTGTGTGTCTGTGTGTGAGAGAGAGACGGTCCTGAGTGTGTGAGAGCCGGTCACTGGTGTGTGGAGGCTGGGCCTCAGTCAGTGTAAGTCAATCCCGTGTTGGTGTGCGCTGCTGCCTGACCCCTGTTGGAGCCACAGACATGGCGCAATACAAGGGAGCCGCGAGCGAGGCCGGACGAGCCATGCAGCTGATGAAAAAACGGGAGAAGCAGCGAGAGCAGATGGAGCAACTGAAGCAGAAGATAGCGGAGGTGAGGAATGGAGACTGCTGTGACCGCACCAGGAGACAGCTGTATAAGCTGTGACCGCACCGGGAGACGGCTGTGACCACACCGGGAGACGAGACAGCTGTGACTGCACCGGGAGACGGCTGTATACGCTGTGACCGCACCGGGAGACGGCTGTATACGCTGTGACCGCACCGGGAGACGGCTGTATACGCTGTGACCGCACCGGGAGACGGCTGTATACGCTGTGACCGCACCGGGAGACGGCTGTATACGCTGTGACCGCACCGGGAGACGGCTGTGACCGCACCGGGAGACGAGACAGCTGTGACTGCACCGGGAGACGGCTGTATACGCTGTGACCGCACCGGGAGACGGCTGTATACGCTGTGACCGCACCGGGAGACGGCTGTATACGCTGTGACCGCACCGGGAGACGGCTGTATACGCTGTGACCGCACCGGGAGACGGCTGTATACGCTGTGACTGCACCGGGAGACGGCTGTATATGCTGTGACCGCACCGGGAGACGGCTGTATACACTGTGACCGCACCGGGAGACGGCTGTATATGCTGTGACCGCACCGGGAGACGGCTGTATATGCTGTGACCGCACCGGGAGACAGCTGTATATGCTGTGACCGCACCGGGAGACGGCTGTATACGCTGTGACCGCACCGGGAGATGGCTGTGACCCCACAGGGGACGGTTAATGTTATATACTGGTGCAGAGTCTGGGAGTTGCCGGGTGCCCCGGTCCATGGTTGTTGGTGTGTTACAGGTAGCCGTGCTCTTGCTGTGCTCTTAGTGACTCTCCCTACATGTTTTTTTCTTCTGCAGGAGAATGTGGTTAAAGCGAATATCAACAAGAAGTTCTCTGCACATTACGATGCTGTGGAGGCTGAGCTGAAATCCAGCACTGTGGGCAAGTACAGAGATTAACCCTGCAATCCCCAGAACATGCGCAGGACAACAACATAAACGTGGCTTCAACTAACCCAGAGCCACTGGTACCAGTCCCCAGGAGACATACATCCGATAGCCTGGCGCTTCAACTAACCCAGAGCCACTGGTACCAGTCCCCAGGAGACATACATCCGATAGCCTGGCGCTTCAACTAACCCAGAGCCACTGGTACCAGTCCCCAGGAGACATACATCCGATAGCCTGGCGCTTCAACTAACCCAGAGCCACTGGTACCAGTCCCCAGGAGACATACATCCGATAGCCTGGCGCTTCAACTAACCCAGAGCCACTAGTACCAGTCCCCAGGAGACACACATTCCGATAGCCTGGCGCTTCAACTAACCCAGAGCCACTGGTACCAGTCCCCAGGAGACATACATTCCAATAGCCTGGCGCTTCAACTAACCCAGAGCCACTGGTACCAGTCCCCAGGAGACACACATTCCAATAGCCTGGCTTCGTGCCGTACAGTGTGTCTCTGCAGCAAGTCCAGGCCACAGTTCATCTGGGGTTAATTGTGATTATTTCTAAGTTGACGTGTTTCTGTTGAGGCGCATGAAGGGGATCCCCCGGTGGAGATGGATGTGGCTAAATGTGTCCTACATTCTCCTCCCCAGGTTTGGTGACCCTCAATGATATGAAAGCCAAGCAAGAGGCGCTGGTGAAAGAGCGGGAGAAGCAGCTCGCAAAGAAGGAACAGTTCAAGGACCTGCAGTTGTGAGTGCTTTCAACATCTTGACCTGTTCTTCGCCAGGGAAACTGCACTCCCTGTGTGTTTATCTGAAAGTACAATGTACAAGAGACCTGTCAGATGGATAAAGTCACCTAACGGCTTAGGCTGAGTCCCCGCTGGCGAGACCCGGCGTTGCCCGGGATGTAATGTTCCCGCTCCTCTCTCTCTCTCTCTCTCTCTCTCTCTCTCCTCTCTCCTCCCCCCTCTCTCTCTTCCCCTGTCTCCCCCCTCTCTGTTTGTCCCCCGTTCACATCAATCCAGTCCCCCCCTCCCTCCTTTACAGCTCTGTTCCCCCCCTTTACAGCTTCATGCAGTGTGTGTGTGCGTCAGTCATTGTGTGTGTGTGCGTCAGTTACTCAGTCTGTCTCTGTCTGTGTGTGTGCGTGCGTCAGTCATTCTGACACACACACACACACAGTCAGTGTGTGCGTGCGTGTGTGCCTCAGTCAGTGTGTGCGTGCGCGCTTCAGTCAGTGTGTGCGTGCGCGCAGCAGTCAGTGTGTGCGTGCGCGCTTCAGTCAGTGCGTGCTTGCGCGCGGCAGTCAGTGTGTGTGCGTGCGCGCAGCAGTCAGTGTGTGCGTGCGCGCGGCAGTCAGTGTGTGTGTGTGCGTGCGCGCGGCAGTCAGTGTGTGCGTGTGCGCTTCAGTCAGTGTGTGCGTGCGCGCAGCAGTCAGTGTGTGCGTGCGGCAGTCAGTGCGTGCTTCAGTCAGTGCGTGCGTGCGCGCGGCTGTCAGTGTGTGCGTGTGTGCGCACGGCAGTCAGTGTGTGTGTGCGTGCGTCAGTCAGTGTGTGCGTCAGTCAGTGTGTGCGTGTGCGTCAGTCAGTGTGTGCGTGTGCGTCAGTCAGTGTGTGCGTGTGCGTCAGTCAGTGTGTGCGTGTGCGTCAGTCAGTGTGTGTGTGTGCGTCAGTCAGTGTGTGCGTCAGTCAGTGTGTGTGTGTGCGTCAGTCAGTGTGTGTGTGTGCGTCAGTCAGTGTGTGCGTCAGTCAGTGTGTGCGTGCGTCAGTCAGTGTGTGTGTGCGTCAGTCAGTGTGTGCGTCAGTCAGTGTGTGCGTCAGTCAGTGTGTGCGTGTGCGTCAGTCAGTGTGTGCGTCAGTCAGTGTGTGTGTGTGCGTCAGTCAGTGTGCGCCAGTCTGTGTGTGTGTGTGTGTGTGTGTGCGTCAGTCAGTGTGTGTGTGTGTGCGTCAGTCAGTGTGTGTGCGTCAGTCAATGTGTGTGTGTGCGTCAGTCAGTGTGTGTGTGTGTGTGTTTCAGACAGGCAGTTTGTTGTTGTTGTTTGTTGTTGTGTGCCCCCCCCCCCTCTCTGCTTTTTCCTCTGCCCTGCTGCAGCGAAGGGGGGGGGGTGGGTGATGATGATGATACCTGCTCGCGCTCCCGGCCCGGCCGCAGGGGGAATGGTGGTGGTACCTGCTGGCGCCCCCCTGGCGCTCCCGACCGCGGGGGGAGGGTTTGTGGGGTGGTGGTGGTACCTGCTTGCGCCACCCGGTGCTCCCGGCTCGGCGGCGGGGGGAGTACCTGGTTGCGCCACCCAGTGCTTCCGGCTCGGCCGCGGTGGAGGGGGGGGGAGGTTACCTGCTTGCTGGCGCTCCCGGCGGTAATACGGGGCCCCGAGGAGAAGAGCCGAGTGGGCAGGCGGCGTGTGAGAGGCGGCGGTTATTCGGCGAGAGGCGGCGGGAGTTTGGCTGGCGGCGTGTCGAGAGGTGAGGTGGAGGAGGCTTGGCGCCGGGGAGGCTGGAGTTTGCGGTGAGGGGGGCACAGGGGTGTGTGTGAGACACTGTTAACCCACACCGGCCAATGAGAGGTATGCAGGGGCGGGCGGGCCAAGGGAGCAATCTCATTGGCCTGAGGCGGAGTGACGGGCCAAAGGTCCAATGTGATTGCCCCTAGACACAGGGAGACACAGGACGGACAGACAGGCATACAACGGTTTGAGAAATATATATCTATATATATATAGATATATAAATAGTCTCAAACCTGCTTAGCCATTAAGACCAACCTCACACTGATGATACCCATCAAGGTTGAAACATGTCTGTGAGTGGGTTTAATGGCTTTGCATCTCATCTCAGCCTCTGTCTAAAAGCTGTGTTTAAAACAGCATGCATTGGCTTGAGGATTGGCTTGTGTAATACGAGCTTGAGACAAAAGGTGGCACTGAGTGCTCATTTGCATGTCATTTCCCAGAATCCCTTGCTGCAGTGGAAGCGCTGTATGCTGGGTGACAATGGGGAAAGACAGGGTTGCAGACCTGTCTAAGACATGCAAATGTACATACAATACACACACACGTTCCCGCTCACACGATGCGCGCAAATGCACAGGCACACACGCTCTGCGCTTTACTAAACACATTTTTTAAACTTTCCCGCTTGCTCGATAGCCTGCAATGCGCCCCTCGCGCGCGCCCGCAAGTTGCAGGACACCCGGCGCTCATGCTCTAAGCATGAGCGCGCTCAGCGCCAGCGGGGACTCAGCCTTATTCTATCTACTCCAAAGTGGTCACTTGGGGGCGTTTTCAGACAAAATTCACAATTGAAGTCAAAGGTGGCATGTCTGCCGAAATGTAGCCGCTCGTCTGCTTCAGCGTATATAGCGTCTGCTTCAGCGTATATAGCATGCACCCTTCAGTATTGTCTTGCAGGCAATCCCTGGATGTGAGCCCATATTTCTGCAGAACTGGTCTCTGTAAGAGCATTATAGTCGCCACTATGAGAGCGCGTCCGCGCTATGTGAGAGCGGGGCCGCGCTGTGAGAGCGCGTCCGTGCTGTGTGAGAGCGCGTCCGCGCTGTGTGAGAGCGGGGCCGCGCTGTGAGAGCGCGTCCGTGCTGTGTGAGAGCGCGTCCGCGCTGTGTGAGAGCGGGGCCGCGCTGTGAGAGCGCGTCCGTGCTGTGTGAGAGCGCGTCCGCGCTGTGTGAGAGCGGGGCCGCGCTGTGAGAGCGCGTCCGTGCTGTGTGAGAGCGCGTCCGCGCTGTGTGAGAGCGCGTCCACGCTGTGTGAGCGCGTCCGTGCTGTGTGAGAGCGCGGCCGCACTGTCCTCTATGATGAAACTAAAATAGTTCTAATGGGGTCCTGCTACTGAAACCCCAAATATTTATCTTTCACTAGCCTAATGCGTGAGGATTATGTATGCTCTGCTTATTCTCCTGCCCTTTATTTTAAGTAATAGCTTTTGTGTTTATACCTCCTCTTGGCTCTGAACGTTCTCCCCAACGTGTCTGCAATAACGAAGCGCGCTTCTCTTATCCCGTTCTTTAATTTGTCCCGCCGCAGAAAGCTGGAAAAGCTGCGAGAAAGAGAGCGAAAGAAAGAGCAGAAACGGAAAATTGCCAGCTTGTCATTTAACCTGGAGGAAGACGAGGAGGATGACGAAGACGACGAGGAGGAGCTGGAGGAAGAGAATGAAGACGATGATGATGAGGAGGAGGAAGAAGACATCATGGAGAAGGAAGGTGAGCACAGAGATCTCACCGATCTCCAACCATTAGACCACAGGTGGCCAACTCCAGTCCTCCGGTTTAAGGCTATCCTTCAGCACAGGTGGTGCAGTCGAAGACTGAGTCACTGATTTGAGCTGCCTGTGCTGAAGCAGAGATATCCCTAATACCGGGCCTGTTGGTAGCTCCTGAGGACGGGCGCTGGCCACTCCTGCATTAGACTCTGCTTTTCCCAGTTGCAGGGCCCTGGGCTATATAAAGTAGGCGATGGGACAGCGTTTAGGGGGACTGTGTGTCGTAGACGGGAGCGCTCGAGAAAGATCAGTAAATATCCAGTTAAAGGGTTAAACTTTGCCCAATAGTTCCTCCGTCTTTGAGATCTCCCATGTGTGGGGTTTGGCTCGGATATCGTTACGTCTCTCCTGCACACACCCTCTTCTGGGGCTTAGATACAAGCAAACTTCGGCAGGGTCCCCGGGGATGAGATCTCCCGTGTGCGGGGTTTGGCTCGGATATCGTTACGTCTCTCCTGCACACACACGCTCTTCTGGGGCTTAGATACAAGCAAACTTCGGCAGGGTCCCGGGGATGAGATCTCCCGTGTGCGGGGTTTGGCTCGGATATCGTTACGTCTCTCCTGCACACACACCCTCTTCTGGGGCTTAGATACAAGCAAACTTCGGCAGGGTCCCGGGGATGAGATCTCCCATGTGCGGGGTTTGGCTCGGATATCGTTACGTCTCTCCTGCACACACACGCTCTTCTGGGGCTTAGATACAAGCAAACTTCGGCAGGATCCCGGGGATGAGATCTCCCGTGTGCGGGGTTTGGCTCGGATATCGTTACGTCTCTCCTGCACACACCCTCTTCTGGGGCTTAGATACAAGCAAACTTCGGCAGGATCCCCGGGGATGAGATCTCCCGTGTGCGGGGTTTGGCTCGGATATCGTTACTTCTCTCCTGCACACACACGCTCTTCTGGGGCTTAGATACAAGCAAAGTTCGGCAGGGTCCCGGGGATGAGATCTCCAGCTACAGCAGCAGATTTCTGTAAGTAAATCGTTGTACAGGGAGCAGTGGGATTTCCCAGTCTGCTAAACCCGGTGTGGTTTTGCGGCCCGTGTGCGTTGGTACCGTCCCTCCTGCTCTCTGAGGCAGGAAGGCTTCACGGAGGCTGTTTAATTCTCTAGTTACACACGTTGTGTGGTCTCTGCCATTGTATCCGGTCCAACTATTCTGCTGAATCGGAGGCATCTCTGGCTAATGACGTTTGACAGAAATCCCCTTTGCTCTGAAACGAGATGTTTGGGGAATGATGCAGCCTCCAGGCCCTGTTACACCCCGACCCCTTTCTTTGTCCCCTCGGTGCCGGCCGTGCTTCCCTGGGCTCCCGGGCACAGGCGGGTTATGTGTCCGCTTCTTACACTTCCACCACGTGACATTGTGAATGTCTCCTCGTGTCTTTGCAGAGGTCCCGAAGAAGAAGAAGAAGAAGCTGGGGAAAAACCCCGACGTGGATACGAGTTTCCTTCCAGACAGAGATCGCGAGGTGCAGTAACCACAGAGGTTCTGCTGCTAGTATTCACCTCCAATACCCCAGGGCAGGGGGGCGGCCAACTCCAGTCCTCAAGGGCCACCAACAGGCCAGGTTTTCAGGATATCCCTGAGTCGAAGACTGAGCCATTGATTGATTCCGCTGTGCTGAAGCAGGGATGTCTCCAATACCTGACCTGTTAGTGGCCCTTGAGAACTTGTCAGTCATAATAATTGAGTCCCCTGTGCTGAAGCAGGGACATCCTTAATGCCTGGCCTGGCGTTGGCTGCCCCAGCAGGTGGCATGTCTCTAGCGCCCTCCAGCACCTAATTATCTGCAGGAAGAATGCAACAAGCGGAGAAGGAATCGGGGCGAGTAACTGGGGCAGACTCGCTGCGTTCCGGGTGCACGAGGGATGCCTGGGGAGTATGTGAGCAGGGCGCCTCCCGGAGCCCGAACACGGGATTAAGCACTCGCCCTCTTTCAGACCCGAAAAACACAGTATGCGTCCTAATGGTACAAACGGAGGATGGGTGGGGTCCGGGATTTATCATTTGGCCGGTTAGGATTGTCGGCCTTTTTTCTAGGTTTTATTGTGGAGTTGCCGGACAGGTATCAGTGAGCACGCTCACTCCCGATCACGTGGCCACTAGTGCCACGTCCCAGGAGGGAGACTTCGGGAGGCTGTCTGTGCCTGGTGCCAGGGCTCCAGCAAACCCTGTTATCTCACAACAGCCACTAGGTGGCAGTGGCTGCAAATGTTTTCCCCCCGCCGGTCACCCTGTGGGGGGCTCCACCCCGCCTTTCCTCACCTCCTTCCCCTTTCTTAGGAGGAAGAGAACAAACTCCGGGAAGAGTTAAGGCAGGAGTGGGAGCGCAAGCAGGAGAAGATCAAAAGTGAGAGGGGGTCCGGGGGTATCAGGCAGTGCTGGGGGTCCGGGGGTATCAGGCAGTGCTGGGGGATCCGGGGGTATCAGGCAGTGCTGGGGGGTCCGGGGGTATCAGGCAGTGCTGGGGGGTCCGGGGGTATCAGGCAGCGCTGGGGGGTCCGGGGGTATCAGGCAGCGCTGGGGGGTCTGGGGGTATCAGGCAGTGCTGGGGGTCCGGGGGTATCAGGCAGTGCTGGGGGGTCCGGGGGTATCAGGCAGCGCTGGGGGGTCCGGGGGTATCAGGCAGCGCTGGGGGGTCCGGGGGTATCAGGCAGCGCTGGGGTGTCCGGGGGTATCAGGCAGTGCTGGGGGGTCCGGGGGTATCAGGCAGCGCTGGGGTGTCCGGGGGTATCAGGCAGCGCTGGGGGGTCCGGGGGTATCAGGCAGCGCTGGGGGGTCCGGGGGTATCAGGCAGCGCTGGGGGGTCCGGGGGTATCAGGCAGCGCTGGGGGGTCCGGGGGTATCAGGCAGCGCTGGGGGGTCCGGGGGTATCAGGCAGCGCTGGGGGGTCCGGGGGTATCAGGCAGCGCTGGGGGGTCCGGGGGTATCAGGCAGCGCTGGGGGGTCCGGGGGTATCAGGCAGCGCTGGGGGGTCCGGGGGTATCAGGCAGTGCTGGGGGCTCATCCTTTCTCATTTCTCTTCTCAGGTGAAGAAATTGAGATCACATTTAGCTACTGGGACGGTTCCGGGCACCGCAGGACAGTGAAGGTAAAAATCAGAACCGTGCAGGGGCAGCGTGTCACCGCGCAGGGGCAGCGTGTCACCGTGTCACCGTGCAGTGTCACCGTGTCACCGTGCAGGGGCACCGTGTCACCGTGCAGGGGCAGCGTGTCACTGTGTCACCGTGCAGGGGCAGCGTGTCACCGTGTCACCGTGCAGGGGCAGCGTGTCACCGTACAGGGGCAGCGTGTCACCGTGTCACCGTGCAGGGGCAGCGTGTCACCGTGTCACCGTGCAGGGGCAGTGTGTCACCGTGTCACCGTGCAGGGGCAGCGTGTCACTGTGTCACCGTGCAGGGGCAGCGTGTCACCGTGTCACCGTGCAGGGGCAGCGTGTCACCGTGTCACCGTGCAGGGGCAGCGTGTCACCGTGTCACCGTGTCACCGTGCAGGGGCAGCGTGTCACCGTGTCACCGTGCAGGGGCAGCGTGTCAGCGTGTCACCGTGTCACCTTGCAGGGGCAGCGTGTCACCGTGTCACCGTGCAGGGGCAGCGTGTCACCGTGCAGGGGCAGCGTGTCACCGTGCAGGGGCAGCGTGTCACCGTGTCACCGTGCAGGGGCAGCGTGTCACCGTGCGTGCAGCTGTAGACGGATCGTGCCCCAGATTTGTGTTGTTCGTCCCTCTCCGCGCGGCCGCCGCGGGATTATTCTGCGGGGGGGCCATCGCCAGGCTGCGCGTTTCCGTGCTAATAATTCCGTGCGTGCAGCTGCAGACGGGTCGCGCCTCGGGGGTGCCACGTGATGTTAGTAATGACGCTGGTCTCTCCTGTCCCCGTGGGCCGGTCACTCTCCCGGCTTTAGATGAAGAAAGGGAACACCATGCAGCAGTTCCTGCAGAAAGCGCTGGAGATCTTGCGTAAGGACTTCAGTGAGCTCAGGTGGGTCATCGCATGGAGCGTGGCGCCCCCTGCGGGCGTGGCACGGAGCGTAGCGCCCTCTGCGTGCGTGGCACGGAGCGTAGCGCCCTCTGCGTGCGTGGCACGGAGCGTAGCGCCCCCTGCGGGCACCGCATGGGAGCAGTGCTTGGATCCGCCCCCGGTGCAGGGTGCAGCGGCCTCTGGAGCAGGGAGATCTCTGTCTCTATGTAACAGGCCTGGAAGAGCTGTCCTTGGTGCTGCGTTCATTTGAAGTGGGAGGGAGTGGGAGACGGCTGTTACTCCCCAACATGACAAAGGGGGAGGGGGGAGTTACTAACGCCTCTGCCCGCAGAGACACCAGTGGGGGGATGTGGGATCCGACCCTCCGCAGTCGGAGCAAAATGACCCGATAGTATCGTCCTTGGCTCGGGTTCAATCGGTCCTGTTCCAAACATCTGAACTCGCTCATCTCTGTTAGAAACCCCGTAGGAATATATCCCTATGGGAATGTAACCCCTATGGGAATGTAACCCCTATGGGAATGTAACCCCTATGGTAAATGTAACCCCTATGGGAATGTAACCCCTATGGGAATGTAACCCCTATAGGAATGTAACCCCTATAGGAATGTAACCCCTATAGGAATGTAACCCCTATATGAATGTAACCCCTATGGGAATGTAACCCCTATGGGAATGTAACCCCTATGGGAATGTAACCCCTATGGGAATGTAACCCCTATAGGAATGTAACCCCTATAGGAATGTAACCCCTATAGGAATGTAACCCCTATAGGAATGTAACCCCTATATGAATGTAACCCCTATGGGAATGTAACCCCTATGGGAATGTAACCCCTATGGGAATGTAACCCCTATAGGAATGTAACCCTCTCTGCTGAAGCTCTGTGGAGGCTGCAGCACGTCTATAAGAAGCACCAGTAGTTAGTTATATGAAGGCGCCATAACCCCTTGACCTTGTTATAATACAATGAGCGGTATTATGTGTTCTACACCGGGTCTTCATATTGACCAGTAACCACAGGATCTCTGCTTATACTGAGGTACCCCCTTATTACACCGTACATCTCCCGCACAGCATGATGTGGGGTGCGTTCTCCTTTACTCCGGCGAGGTGACGGGCGGCCTGCGCTTTTCTCCCGCCATCCCTTGTCATGGCTTCCGTTTGCAATGTCCCATCGCTCCCCCGCTACTTCCCGCGTGTAAATCCCCCCGGTGCGCTGAATGGTCGCGTCCCGGGACCTCTCATGCAGCGTTACTGGAAACCATGCTAGGTCTGACTTTGCAGCGCGCCCTTCCAGTAATCCAGCACGTGAGGCACACGCTTACTGCCATATATTACAGAGACGCCTGCCGCTTCCGACAGCTTCCGCGCAGGTTACGTCCATTTTATGGCCATGTTTTATTGTTATTAAGAAGAAGCAGTTTGAGGAGACAGAGCCTGAGATGTTCCCTCTGAATCCCGCAGGTCTGCTGGAGTGGAGCAGCTGATGTACATCAAAGAGGATCTGATCATTCCTCATGTAAGTGTCCCGTGGGGGTGACCTTTCTGTGCAAGGTCACACAGGTTGTGTCTGTAACTGCGTCTCACCTCGCACAGCTTCTCTCCCCTCGCACAGCTTCTCTCCCCTCGCACAGCTTCTCTCCCCTCGCACAGCTTCTCTCCCCTCGCACAGCTTCTCTCCCCTCGCACAACTTCTCTCCCCTCGCACAGCTTCTCTCCCCTCGCACAGCTTCTCTCCCCTCGCACAGCTTCTCTCCCCTCGCACACCTTCTCTCACCTCGCACAGCTTCTCTCACCTCGCACACCTCTCCCCTCACACAGCTTCTCTCCCCTCACACAGCTTCTCTCCCCTCGCACACCTTCTCTCACCTCGCACAGCTTCTCTCACCTCGCACACCTTCTCTCACCTCGCACACCTTCTCTCACCTCGCACACCTTCTCTCCCCTCGCACAGCTTCTCTCACCTTGCACACCTCTCACCTCGCACAGCTTCTCTCCCCTCGCACAGCTTCTCTCCCCTCGCACAGCTTCTCTCACCTCGCACAGCTTCTCTCCCCTCGCACAGCTTCTCTCACCTCGCACAGCTTCTCTCACCTCGCACACCTTCTCTCTCCTCGCACAGCTTCTCTCCCCTCGCACAGCTTCTCTCCCCTCGCACAGCTTCTCTCACCTCGCACACCTTCTCTCACCTCGCACACCTTCTCTCACCTCGCACACCTTCTCTCACCTCGCACAGCTTCTCTCACCTCGCACAGCTTCTCTCACCTCGCACAGCTTCTCTCACCTCGCACACCTTCTCTCACCTCGCACACCTTCTCTCACCTCGCACACCTTCTCTCACCTCGCACACCTTCTCTCACCTCGCACACCTTCTCTCACCTCGCACACCTTCTCTCACCTCGCACACCTTCTCTCACCTCGCACAGCTTCTCTCACCTCGCACACCTTCTCTCACCTCGCACACCTTCTCTCACCTCGCACAGCTTCTCTCACCTCGCACAGCTTCTCTCACATCGCACAGCTTCTCTCCCCTCGCACAGCTTCTCTCACCTCGCACAGCTTCTCTCACCTCGCACAGCTTCTCTCACCTCGCACAGCTTCTCTCACCTCGCACACCTTCTCTCACCTCGCACAGCTTCTCTCACCTCGCACAGCTTCTCTCACCTTGCACACCTCTCACCTCGCACAGCTCTCACCTCGCACACCTTCTCTCACCTCGCACAGCTTCTCTCACCTTGCACACCTTCTCTCACCTCGCATAGCTTCTCTCACCTCGCACACCTTCTCTCACCTCGCACAGCTTCTCTCCCCTCGCACAGCTTCTCTCCCCTCGCACAGCTTCTCTCCCCTCGCACAGCTTCTCTCCCCTCGCACAGCTTCTCTCCCCTCGCACAGCTTCTCTCCCCTCGCACAGCTTCTCTCACCTCGCACACCTTCTCTCACCTCGCACACCTTCTCTCACCTCGCACAGCTTCTCTCACCTCGCACACCTTCTCTCACCTCGCACACCTTCTCTTCCAGCATCACAGCTTCTATGACTTCATCGTGACAAAGGCGAGAGGCAAAAGTGGTGAGTAAACTGGTCCAAAGGATGTCTGATTATTTATATATATATATATATACCTGTCTAAGACATGCAATTATATATATATATATATATATATATATATATATATATATATATATATATATATATATATAATATATAAACAACATTACCAATCTCTCGTCCGGTAAAGACAGACTGCACTCGGTTCAGTAATCATGAAAATCTGTATTGGGCATCTGAATAGAAGAGATAAATCACCCAATCTGACGTTTTGGTCCTGGGATAGGACCTTTCTCAAGGGGGTGCACACAATAACTAGCCTTAGCAACCCAAGGGTATGTGGGTGCACACAAAAATAAACCCAACGCTATGTGGGTGCACACAAAAACAAACCCAACGCGTTTCACAGCAAGTGCTACTTCATCAGGGTGTGATGTAATCTGTGGTGTTCCGGTGGGACGCGTCCCGGCCCGAGTGCGATCCCACCTGCAGCCGGCCGCTCTGGCAGAGTGATGGTGTGCACCGTGGGATCTGGATCGGGGGTTACCTGTGCCGGATCGGATATCCACACTGCCGCAGTGACCGAATCACTACCCGTTCTCCATCTACCCTGACAGGGTGCCGGTGTCAGCGCGTCACAATTACAGTACAGCGCGCGATACGCAGCATGTAGGAATGTTACACAGTCCCTGCCCCGCAGAGCTTACAATCTGTTTTGCTGCCTGAGGCACAGGGAGGTAAAGTGACTTGTTCAAGGTCACAAGGATAGAAAAAAGTGGGGAATGAACCCTAATGAGTCCGATACTACAAAGCCGCGTATAGGTAATTAGCAACACCTACAGCCCATGTAAAGTCCGCAAGGGAAGGGATCTCACTGCCAGTATAATATAAAGATGAACGAAAGAGAAGGGTAGCGTATAATGGCTGCTTACCGGGGCGGGGGCTATAATGCAGGATGAGTAATAGAGGTGCGAGATGACACGTCCGCAGGCACGCCACTCGTAGGCTCATAAATACACAAACTGCGGCCTTACCCAAGGTCACGGAGCTGACCCCGAGGTTTGATCCAGGTTCCCTGCTTCACACTCAGTGTCATTGTTATTAGAGTCCGCGCCTTGGCTCGCCGCGCCTTGGCTCGCCGCGCCTTGGCTCGCCGCGCCTTGGCTCGCCGCGCCACTTCTTATTAAATGTGGGATTGGAAAGATTCACAGGAAATGAAAGCGCACTCGCAGAAAGAAACCCACACACCCCGTGCAGTGGCGGCTTCATTCTTATTCCCCATCTACACGAAGGAGTTGCATTAATACTTAGTGTTGGTGCGGTAAGTGGGAGTTTGGGGACCCCCCTTTGCCTGGATTGAAGGGTGCTCTGCATATTTTGAGCGGCTGTTCTGAGTTACGTTGTAGTTTCCTGATCACCGCCTGTCTCCTCCCGGCGCAGGTCCCCTCTTCAACTTCGATGTGCACGAGGATGTGCGACTGCTGAGCGACGCCACCGTGGAAAAGGATGAGGTGGGAGAGACGACCCCTGACCCCATACACCCACCCCCCCTCCCCCCCCCCAACCACGATGTGCTGCTCCCAGATAACAATCTCTGCTCGGGGACACTTTATATTTACCTGGCGTATAATTAGCGCCTTCCCCAAAAAGCTTGCAATCCAGTGTCTGTACACGAGGAACGGCAGCAAAACGTCTCAGCGCAGGGAACTCTCTGTAGGTTCCTGTAAAAAAGGAATGTATACACACAGTGCAGACGTGCTAAACACCAAAACTTAGAGGAAAAAACTATCAAACGCCCACTCCCGTGGTGATGGAAAATAGCAGGCGTGTACGGATAATAATCTGGTCAGGGTTTAGTGGGTGATGGTAGCTGGATCTCCCCAAATCAAAGAGAAAGCAGACATGGTGCAGATCAATCTTATAAAAACACACAACAGAGCAGTGAGCTCCAACACTCACCCGCTCCCAAAGAATAAGAGGCGGCCATGTGACCACTCTGCGTCCTGCGGCCGCGCGTCCCGAACACTCCGTCAGGAATCTGGGCACTAACAGGTTAAACGGCATTCTCCTTCGATAGCTCCGTCTTTGGGGTTCGCCGCGCAATCCAGACATATACAGAACAAGACGGCCATTAATAAACTGATTTTTATGACATACAGATCTATAAAGAGAACAAAAGAGATGTTCGATCAGAAACTGAATGTTATAATGGTCTGACTCTAAAACTGGGATCAAAACAGAAACCGGACAAAAAAGACGTAAACAAGTTGATTGAATAAAGAAATAAAGACTAAATAACCAGCACGGACCGGATTTGATCCCAGTTTTAGTCAGACCATTATAACATTCAGTTTCTGATCGAACATCTCTTTTGTTCTCTTTATAGATCTGTATGTCATCCAAAATCAGTTTATTAATGGCCGTCTTGTTCTGTATATGTCTGGATTGCGCGGCGTTATATATTCTGTTTAATATATGTCTGCGCCGCCTGTGCGCTATGCCGTGGCACGCCGGGACTATATATACCTGGACCTTTTGTACCTGGGGATATTCGCACACCTGAGGAAGCTCACGGTATTTGGGAGTGAAACGCGTCAGTTGTTCCGGTTTCCTGCTGCTGCCACGTGCTGCGCAGCACCCGCTGCCGTTCCTGCAGGTTACAATGTGCTGCCCGTTGTCTCGCGCTCTGCGCTCCCCCCGCCGGACCGGCCTCGCGGAGCATCAGGAGAAGCCGCTGCGTTTTTTGGAGGACGCTTGCGGCCTGTCCGCACTGCGCCTGCGGGACTTGCTGCGAATTCTCCACCTTTCAGCCCGCTGACTGCCAGCCCCGCTGGGAACCCCAAAGACGGAGCTATCGAAGGAGAATGCCGTTTAACCTGTTAGTGCCCAGATTCCTGACGGAGTGTTCGGGACGCGCGGCCGCAGGACGCAGAGTGGTCACATGGCCGCCTCTTATTCTTTGGGAGCGGGTGAGTTGTTGGAGCTCACTGCTCTGTTGTGTGTTTTTATAAGATTGATCTGCACCATGTCTGCTTTCTCTTTGATTTGGGGAGATCCAGCTACCATCACCCACTAAACCCTGACCAGATTATTATCCGTACACGCCTGCTATTTTCCATCACCACGGGAGTGGGCGTTTGATAGTTTTTTCCTCTAAGTTTTGGTCTTTAGCACGTCTGCACTGTGTGTATACATTCCTTTTTTACAGGACCCTTCGGAGAGTTCCCTGCGCTGAGACGTTTTGCTGCCGTTCCTTGTATGAGATGTTGGGAAACATCGCACTTATTCGCTGCATCTCACCGGTATTACTTTTTATTATTCACTACTCGCGTCAAATATTCTGACTATCTGCGCTTTAGGGTGATATTAGTTTGCGCTTAACCTTTTCTGCACTGGATGCACGAGGGGCAGGTTTGGGGGTTCGTGGCTGAGGCGAGTCTTTGTACAATATCGTGCCCTTTTTTTTTTAGGGTGCCGAAATCGGGGCCCATTATTAATCAGGTCAGGTCTGCCTGGGCTTGTAACTTATGGGGCGACGGTAGTAAGATTCCCCTTGTTTTCCTTTCCTCACATGCGGTAACTCCACATAAATCCCCTTCTCCTCTGTAGCGAGGCCTCGCAGGCGCAGGGGGCGGTGCTCCGGCCTTGCTGCTGGGTTTCGTGTTGCCGTGCGTCCGGCTCTGTGTGAGTTTGTGCGCACTGGGCTGAGCTGTGTCTCCGCAGCGAGGCCTCGCAGGCGCAGGGGGCGGTACTCCGGCCTTGCTGCTGGGTTTCTAGTTGCCGTGTTGCCGTGCGTCCGGCTCTGTGTGAGTTTGTGCGCGCTGGGCTGAGCTGTGTCTCCGCAGCGAGGCCTCGCAGGCGCAGGGGGCGGTACTCCGGCCTTGCTGCTGGGTTTCGTGTTGCCGTGCGTCCGGCTCTGTGTGAGTTTGTGCGCGCTGGGCTGAGCTGTGTCTCCTCTGTAGCGAGGCCTCGCAGGCGCAGGGGGCGGTGCTCCGGCCTTGCTGCTGGGTTTCGTGTTGCCGTGCGTCCGGCTCTGTGTGAGTTTGTGCGCACTGGGCTGAGCTGTGTCTCCGCAGCGAGGCCTCGCAGGCGCAGGGGGCGGTACTCCGGCCTTGCTGCTGGGTTTCTAGTTGCCGTGCGTCCGGCTCTGTGTGAGTTTGTGCGCACTGGGCTGAGCTGTGTCTCCGCAGCGAGGCCTCGCAGGCGCAGGGGGCGGTGCTCCGGCCTTGCTGCTGGGTTTCTAGTTGCCGTGTTGCCGTGCGTCCGGCTCTGTGTGAGTTTGTGCGCGCTGGGCTGAGCTGTGTCTCCGCAGCGAGGCCTCGCAGGCGCAGGGGGCGGTGCTCCGGCCTTGCTGCTGGGTTTCTAGTTGCCGTGCGTCCGGCTCTGTGTGAGTTTGTGCGCGCTGGGCTGAGCTGTGTCTCCGCAGCGAGGCCTCGCAGGCGCAGGGGGCGGTACTCCGGCCTTGCTGCTGGGTTTCTAGTTGCCGTGCGTCCGGCTCTGTGTGAGTTTGTGCGCGCTGGGCTGAGCTGTGTCTCCGCAGCGAGGCCTCGCAGGCGCAGGGGGCGGTACTCCGGCCTTGCTGCTGGGTTTCTAGTTGCCGTGCGTCCGGCTCTGTGTGAGTTTGTGCGCGCTGGGCTGAGCTGTGTCTCCGCAGCGAGGTCTCGCAGGCGCAGGGGGCGGTGCTCCGGCCTTGCTGCTGGGTTTCTAGTTGCCGTGCGTCCGGCTCTGTGTGAGTTTGTGCGCGCTGGGCTGAGCTGTGTCTCCGCAGCGAGGCCTCGCAGGCGCAGGGGGCGGTACTCCGGCCTTGCTGCTGGGTTTCGTGTTGCCGTGCGTCCGGCTCTGTGTGAGTTTGTGCGCGCTGGGCTGAGCTGTGTCTCCGCAGCGAGGCCTCGCAGGCGCAGGGGGCGGTACTCCGGCCTTGCTGCTGGGTTTCTAGTTGCCGTGCGTCCGGCTCTGTGTGAGTTTGTGCGCGCTGGGCTGAGCTGTGTCTCCGCAGCGAGGCCTCGCAGGCGCAGGGGGCGGTGCTCCGGCCTTGCTGCTGGGTTTCTAGTTGCCGTGTTGCCGTGCGTCCGGCTCTGTGTGAGTTTGTGCGCGCTGGGCTGAGCTGTGTCTCCGCAGCGAGGCCTCGCAGGCGCAGGGGGCGGTGCTCCGGCCTTGCTGCTGGGTTTCTAGTTGCCGTGTTGCCGTGCGTCCGGCTCTGTGTGAGTTTGTGCGCGCTGGGCTGAGCTGTGTCTCCGCAGCGAGGCCTCGCAGGCGCAGGGGGCGGTGCTCCGGCCTTGCTGCTGGGTTTCTAGTTGCCGTGTTGCCGTGCGTCCGGCTCTGTGTGAGTTTGTGCGCGCTGGGCTGAGCTGTGTCTCCGCAGCGAGGCCTCGCAGGCGCAGGGGGCGGTACTCCGGCCTTGCTGCTGGGTTTCGTGTTGCCGTGCGTCCGGCTCTGTGTGAGTTTGTGCGCGCTGGGCTGAGCTGTGTCTCCGCAGCGAGGCCTCGCAGGCGCAGGGGGCGGTACTCCGGCCTTGCTGCTGGGTTTCGTGTTGCCGTGCGTCCGGCTCTGTGTGAGTTTGTGCGCACTGGGCTGAGCTGTGTCTCCGCAGCGAGGCCTCGCAGGCGCAGGGGGCGGTGCTCCGGCCTTGCTGCTGGGTTTCTAGTTGCCGTGCGTCCGGCTCTGTGTGAGTTTGTGCGCGCTGGGCTGAGCTGTGTCTCCGCAGCGAGGTCTCGCAGGCGCAGGGGGCGGTACTCCGGCCTTGCTGCTGGGTTTCGTGTTGCCGTGCGTCCGGCTCTGTGTGAGTTTGTGCGCGCTGGGCTGAGCTGTGTCTCCGCAGCGAGGCCTCGCAGGCGCAGGGGGCGGTACTCCGGCCTTGCTGCTGGGTTTCTAGTTGCCGTGTTGCCGTGCGTCCGGCTCTGTGTGAGTTTGTGCGCGCTGGGCTGAGCTGTGTCTCCGCAGCGAGGCCTCGCAGGCGCAGGGGGCGGTACTCCGGCCTTGCTGCTGGGTTTCTAGTTGCCGTGCGTCCGGCTCTGTGTGAGTTTGTGCGCGCTGGGCTGAGCTGTGTCTCCGCAGCGAGGCCTCGCAGGCGCAGGGGGCGGTACTCCGGCCTTGCTGCTGGGTTTCGTGTTGCCGTGCGTCCGGCTCTGTGTGAGTTTGTGCGCGCTGGGCTGAGCTGTGTCTCCGCAGCGAGGTCTCGCAGGCGCAGGGGGCGGTACTCCGGCCTTGCTGCTGGGTTTCTAGTTGCCGTGCGTCCGGCTCTGTGTGAGTTTGTGCGCGCTGGGCTGAGCTGTGTCTCCGCAGCGAGGCCTCGCAGGCGCAGGGGGCGGTACTCCGGCCTTGCTGCTGGGTTTCTAGTTGCCGTGCGTCCGGCTCTGTGTGAGTTTGTGCGCACTGGGCTGAGCTGTGTCTCCGCAGCGAGGTCTCGCAGGCGCAGGGGGCGGTACTCCGGCCTTGCTGCTGGGTTTCTAGTTGCCGTGCGTCCGGCTCTGTGTGAGTTTGTGCGCGCTGGGCTGAGCTGTGTCTCCGCAGCGAGGCCTCGCAGGCGCAGGGGGCGGTGCTCCGGCCTTGCTGCTGGGTTTCTAGTTGCCGTGCGTCCGGCTCTGTGTGAGTTTGTGCGCGCTGGGCTGAGCTGTGTCTCCGCAGCGAGGCCTCGCAGGCGCAGGGGGCGGTACTCCGGCCTTGCTGCTGGGTTTCGTGTTGCCGTGTTGCCGTGCGTCCGGCTCTGTGTGAGTTTGTGCGCGCTGGGCTGAGCTGTGTCTCCGCAGCGAGGTCTCGCAGGCGCAGGGGGCGGTACTCCGGCCTTGCTGCTGGGTCTCGTGTTTCCGTGCGTCCGGCTCTGTGTGAGTTTGTGCGCGCTGGGCTGAGCTGTGTCTCCGTATTGGTTACGAGATGTAACTGAAACCTTTAATTACCTGCAACCTTTATGCAAAGTGACTCCCCGTGTGGGGCGGGCCCCGGGTTTAGGAATATGGTGGGACTGCGGTTACCCTGACTTTCATGTCTCCCTGTCCGAGCGCTTCCTTACAGCCGACTAAAGATCATCCTTCTGGGGGGAGGCGCACGATACATTACAGGGGGGCGGTTACTGCCCATTCTAGGGAGGGTGATACTGCATGCAAAGTATTAATCAGGGATACTCCGTCACCCGAAGGGGTAACATGTTGCAGGCACTTTGTGAGTTATAGAGTTGACCATTTTTCCAGCAGCGGGTCCCTTCTGGCAGTGAAATGGTTAACGAGTACGCTTGTTGTGAGTAACGGGCAGCATGGTGTCGCTTTTCTCCAACGTTGCGCGCCTCCCTCCTGGTGCGGACCCCCGCAGTGTGCGAGCCTCCCTCCTGGCGCGGACCCCCGCAGTGTGCGCGCCTCCCTCCTGGTGCGGACCCCCGCAGTGTGCGAGCCTCCCTCCTGGCGCGGACCCCCCAGTGTGAGAGCCTCCCTCCTGGCGCGGACCCCCCAGTGTGAGAGCCTCCCTCCTGGCGCGGACCCCCCAGTGTGCGAGCCTCCCTCCTGGCACGGACCCCCGCAGTGTGCGAGCCTCCCTCCTGGCGCGGACTCCCCCAGTGTGCGAGCCTCCCTCCTGGCGCGGACCCCCCAGTGTGCGAGCCTCCCTCCTGGCGCGGACCCCCCAGTGTGCGAGCCTCCCTCCTGGCACGACCCCCCAGTGTGCGAGCCTCCCTCCTGGCGCGGACACCCCAGTGTGCGAGCCTCCCTCCTGGCGCGGACCCCCGCAGTGTGCGAGCCTCCCTCCTGGCGCGGACCCCCCAGTGTGCGAGCCTCCCTCCTGGCGCGGACCCCCCAGTGTGCCAGCCTCCCTCCTGGCGCGGACCCCGCAGTGTGCCAGCCTCCCTCCTGGCGCGGACCCCCCAGTGTGCCAGCCTCCCTCCTGGCGCAGTGTGCGCGCCTCCCTCCTGGCGCAGTGTGCGAGCCTCCCTCCTGGCGCGGACCCCCCAGTGTGCCAGCCTCCCTTTCTCACGCTGCCTGGCGTGCTTTCCTTTTGTCTCCTTCCCGTACAGTCTCACGCTGGCAAGGTCGTCCTGCGCAGCTGGTACGAGAAAAACAAGCACATCTTCCCCGCGAGCCGCTGGGAGCCGTACGATCCGGAGAAGAAGTGGGATAAATACACTGTAAGGACCGCCGGCCGCCCCGCCTCCTGCGCTTTACATGCACACGTACCTTTACATGCACACGTACCTTTACCTCCGGGCCCGTGTTCAGAACACACGTACCTTTACATGCACACGTACCTTTACATGCACACGTACCTTTACATGCACACGTACCTTTACCTCCGGGCCCGTGTTCAGAACACACGTACCTTTACATGCACACGTACCTTTACATGCACACGTACCTTTACCTCCGGGCCCGTGTTCAGAACACACGTACCTTTACATGCACACGTACCTTTACATGCACACGTACCTTTACCTCCGGGCCCGTGTTCAGAACACACGTACCTTTACATGCACACGTACCTTTACATGCACACGTACCTTTACCTCCGGGCCCGTGTTCAGAACACACGTACCTTTACATGCACACGTACCTTTACCTCCGGGCCCGTGTTCAGGACACACGTACCTTTACATGCACACGTACCTTTACCTCCGGGCCCGTGTTCAGGACACACGTACCTTTACATGCACACGTACCTTTACCTCGGGCCCGTGTTCAGGACACACGTATCTTTACATGCACACGTACCTTTACATGCACACGTACCTTTACGTCCGTGCCCGTGTTCAGGACACACGTACCTTTACATGCACACACGTACCTTTACATGCACACGTACCTTTACCTCCGGGCCCGTGTTCAGGACACACGTACCTTTACATGCACACGTACCTTTACGTCCGTGCCCGTGTTCAGGACACACGTACCTTTACATGCACACGTACCTTTACGTCCGTGCCCGTGTTCAGGACACACGTACCTTTACATGCACACGTACCTTTACGTCCGTGCCCGTGTTCAGGACACACGTACCTTTACATGCACACACGTACCTTTACATGCACACGTACCTTTACCTCCGGGCCCGTGTTCAGGACACACGTACCTTTACATGCACACGTACCTTTACATGCACACGTACCTTTACATGCACACGTACCTTTACATGCACACGTACCTTTACATGCACACGTACCTTTACATGCACACGTACCTTTACATGCACACGTACCTTTACATGCACACGTACCTTTACATGCACACGTACCTTTACGTCCGTGCCCGTGTTCAGGACACACGTACCTTTACATGCACACGTACCTTTACGTCCGTGCCCGTGTTCAGGACACACGTACCTTTACATGCACACGTACCTTTACGTCCGTGCCCGTGTTCAGGACACACGTACCTTTACATGCACACGTACCTTTACGTCCGTGCCCGTGTTCAGGACACACGTACCTTTACATGCACACGTACCTTTACGTCCGGGCCCGTGTTCAGGACACACGTCCTTTACATGCACACGTACCTTTACGTCCGTGCCCGTGTTCAGGACACACGTACCTTTACATGCACACGTACCTTTACGTCCGGGCCCGTGTTCAGGACACACGTACCTTTACATGCACACGTACCTTTACGTCCGGGCCCGTGTTCAGGACACACGGTGCTTTGTATGCTGCAAAAGAGCAATTCCGTGTCCGCAAAGGGCCGCTACGTGCTGCACTGCGGGGCTTTATTGGGGCTAATTTGCAGCTTGGTCCTTGTTTCTGGGCAGGAGGGGAGGTCCGTACAGGCAGAGCAGGTTCTGCAGCCCAATGCACGGTAACGCCTGTGCCCGGCGCCCCCGCGCTGCCCACCCTGCAGGACTCTTATGCCGCGGAGTGGTACACGGCGGCTCCTGCTGCTGCTCGCGCACTGTGAGAGATGGCCGCCAGGCTGCGTTATTAGCTGTGCGCACTGGTCTCGCTGGTTAGTGCGGCGGTTCCAAGCCGGCTCAGTGCATATAAATTCCTGCGCGAAGGGCGTAAACCGTGAAAAGTTACCTGCGTGGGGCGGGGCTCTCAGGGGGAACAGATTGTAGCTGGCACCCGTGTATACACTCTCACACTCACTCTCTCACACTCACTCTCTCACACTCACTCTCTCACTCACACTCTCTCACACTCTCTCACACTCCCTCGCGCGCACCCGCTCTCTCGCAATATACAGATACATAATAGAGGAAACTGACTGGAATACACTGATGGGTCACATGACCGCTCCCTGCAGCTGCTGATAGGTCACATGACCGCTCCCTGCAGCTGCTGATGGGTCACATGACCGCTCCCTGCAGCTGCTGATGGGTCACATGACCGCTCCCTGCAGCTGCTGATGGGTCACATGACCGCTCCCTGCAGCTGCTGATGGGTCACATGACCGCTCCCTGCAGCTGCTGATGGGTCACATGACCGCTCCCTGCAGCTGCTGATTGGCCCAGGCAGACATGGGAAGTTTGTGGCAATCTCCCAGGTTTCTACCAATATTTCCTGGTCATTCGCAAAGAGCGGGTCAGTCTGGCCCTTCAGTGCCCTTCCGTTATTAATCCAGGGGGCCTGTCCGAGCCGGGTCTCGGAGAACAGCTGACATGCTCTACTGCAGGGGTGGGAAACTCCAGTCCTCAAGGGCCACTAACAGGTCAGGTTTTCAGGATATCCCTGCTTCAGCATAAGGGGCTCAGTCAGTGGCTCAATCAATCACTGCACCACCTGTGCTAAATCAGGGATATCCTGAAAACCTGACCTGTTAGTGGCCCTTGAGGACTAGAGTTGCCCACTCCTGCTCTACAGCGACACACCATTTTAGCACCGCCATGCCCACGCTGGAGCTAGCGGGGAAGTCGGGGCACACCAGGTTGAGCTGTGTACGTCGGGTGGAGTCTTTGTTTTGCATCTCCCCTTTTCTTTCCTCTCCCACAGATCCGGTGAGCGACGGTTTAAGGACAAGCTTGTGGGTGACCCCTCCTCCTCCCTGGAAATGACACTTATCAGTGAAGCGGCCACGTGGGCCACGTGAGCCACATTGAAGTGGAACACTCCCTGCTGAAGAAAAACGTGAATTGGATAATCTCTCATTCTTGGCCAAATTCAATTATTACCCGTCTCCTGTTTCTCTGTTTTCGTTGATTTCGTGCTCGGAGCCGCCTGACTCATTCATTCTTCTTGGAAAGAGACCTTTTTCCTTTTAATGAGTTCCAGTAACTCCTCTCCGTATACAGTCTGCTGGCGCAGTAACTCCTCTCCGTATACAGCCTGCTGTCGCTCCTTTGTGCAGCGGAGGCTTTTTTCCTGTCGCGTATCTGTGCGTTCGGAGCAGAATAAACCTCTGACTTTGAATGCGAGATGAAAGGCGTTCGGCTCTCCTGTCGCCCTCACGCTGCAGAGATTTCAGGGGTCTCGTGCTGTAATAGACTCTGCGCTGTGCGCGCGGACCACTTAAGTGAAACCTCACCGCGGAGAGACCGCGTTCACGTAAGATATACTCCTTTAGTGGTCTTTTCCACGTGACGCCTCAGAGGCTTTTATTTTTGGAACAGGACTGGATCTCGCCATAAAGGTTGTCAGGCTTGGCTTGCAATGTGTTGCAGGCTTTCCTGGTAGGAGAGGGTTAATACCGCGTGTAATTCTGCAGAACACATTGCGTGTGGGAGATCCTGCGCTGCTCTTGCGTGGTTCATTTTTTTAAATCAATAAACGTCTGAGTGTTCATTTCCGTGTGAAACGCGGGCGCAATGTAGCATGTTCCAGCTGCGGGTTGGGATTGGGGCGGGATACAGACTCTCCCGTTGGGCAATACGTGACCCGGCTTCCAGTTCCCTTCCCACCGCAGACATTTCATCCCGCCCACCCGGCTGTAACCGCGGCCGTTCAAACATCACTCGCGTTCTACAACCGGCGCCGCCCTGTCCCAGCGATGGGGGCGGGTGGAAATGGAAGGTGTTACACCCGCTGTATCCCCCTCGTGTTTGTCACGTTCCTGCGTTTGCTTTCTGAACTAAAATGCCTGCGTGGGGCGACGGTCGCCTTGTGTGCGTGGGGCGACGTCACCCTGTGTGGGGGGGGCGACGGTCGCCCTGTGTGGGGGGCGTGTCTGCAGGTATATCGCTCATCACATGCTGTGCAGTAATTATTATAACACGGGTGCGATCGTTGCCGGCCCAGAAAAGCTTGCAATGGGTTGGCGCGCGGAGGTAGTGACACGAGAGCCATTATCCCACATCAAAGGGTTAATGCTTCAACCGCGCTGCAGCGAGAGGGACCGGCAGTGCGTTACTTTGCCATGCGTCGCAGCCTCCGCGAGCGTCGTTCTGCGCCATGCGAATGACTTGTCGCTGTGTTTAGTTTGCGCTGCCTGTGTGCCAGTCCCCTCGGTCCTGTAATCCCAATGTCAGACCAGAAGGAATTCATCATTATTCTGTGCAAAAGCCCCGGCCGCTCCCAGGGCGGAGGCACCGTGCGCACGACGCGTTCTGCAGCCGCGAGCCGGGAGAGGCGGGCGGGCAGGCTCCATAAATTCGGCTGATTGATATGCTGAAGTTTCATTTGCTTCTGTAATCTAGACGACAATTACCATGCAAATGAGCCCGCGGCGATCCAGCGCTGTGATTGATGGGATGTGCACGTTCCTGTGCCCATCGGATATATCCCCCCCCCCCCCCCCCCCCCCGTCACTGCAGTGTGACCGGTTACAGGGGGAGAGGGTAACCCCCGACCTCCCCCAGGGCCCAGATCAGTGAGATTAGAGGATGAGGAGATTATATTGAAGTCGGAATATTCTAGAAATCACAGAGACTAGCTCCAAATCCGTGAGCGGTTCCTCCCACCGGCCCGTTCCGTGTCAGCCCGGCCCGTTCCGTGTCAGCCCGTTCCGTGTCAGCCCGGCCCGTTCCGTGTCAGCCCGTTCCGTGTCAGCCCGGCCCGTTCCGTGTCAGCCGAGTGCAAGCCGTGGGAGAAACTCCCTCACCGGCCGTGTTCCTGTGCATGAGATTACAATGTTTAGTGCCCCTCAGATGTGTTTAATCCGCGCGTGTGTGTGTGCGCGTGCGTGTGTGTGTGTGTGTGTGTGTGTGTGCGCGTGCGTGTGTGTGTGTGCGTGCGTGTGTGTGTGTGTGGCCTTTCTTATTTCCTAAGGAAAATAAACACGTCGCGGTTTCTAAAAATAAAGCTCCTTTTGAGCAGGTCCCCTCTGTGCAGAGATAATGATACGTTAGTAAGAGGCTGCATGATGTGCAGAATAAGACACAGGAAAGATTAAGCACAGAAGGGTGGGGGGCCGTGTCCTGCAGTCGCCGCCGGAGGGAGAGGGAACCCCAACAAGGCTCTGTTACAAGCTTTCCAACGTCGGTCCTTCATCTGGCCCGACCTGCCCTGGGCCGTGCGAAGGCCTGCCACAAACTAGTGTGTGTCCAATAAGGGCCATCAGACCCCCTCTCCCTCCTGTTACTAAAGGGCCTCCTTATACGTGCAGCGCGGGAGAGGGGTATGAGAGGCACTCGCAAGGTTTTCATCTGGTGCCGCAGGGAAGCATATTACAGAGAGAGAGAAGAGCTACAACAAGAGGTCATTCTCTGAAGCGGGAGGGTGGGAGGCGCAGGGGAAGTGTGAGGAAGTACTTCTTCACGGAAAGAGTGGTGGATACGTGGAATGGCCGCCCAGCAGAGGTGGTTGGGGCTAATACAGAAAGGGAATTCAAATATGTTTGGGCTAGACATAAGTAGGGGTGCCAGGCGGCTTCTCCAAAAATACTGGCCACAATGGTGAAGGTGCCACGCGCTCGAGACGCCCACCCCGCACCTTTCTCTGCTCCATGCTGTTTCCTCCTTGGTCCAGGCTCCGGACACCACCTACTGATTGGCAGCATTATCCAGGAGCAGCCAATCGGGCGGATAAAGCTGCTCAGCCCCCTAGCAACAGCCCTGCTCGGGGAAATCCCGCGGCCCCCCAAGCCGGTCAGGTCACTATGTCCAGGGAGGTAATACCGGACACATACACGTCCAGAGAGGTAATACCGAACACATACATGTCCAGAGAGGTAATACCGAACACATACATGTCCAGAGAGGTAATACCGAACACATACATGTCCAGAGAGATAATACCGGACACACGCATGTCCAGGGAGGTAATACCGAACACATACACGTCCAGAGAGGTAATACCGAACACATACATGTCCAGGGAGGTAATACCGGACACATACATGTCCAGGGAGGTAATACCGGACACATACATGTCCAGAGAGGTAATACCGGACACATACATGTCCAGGGAGGTATTACCGAACACATACATGTCCAGAGAGGTAATACCGAACACATACATGTCCAGAGAGGTAATACCGAACACATACATGTCCAGGGAGGTAATACCGAACACATACATGTCCAGAGAGGTAATACCGGACACATACATGTCCAGGGAGGTATTACCGAACACATACATGTCCAGAGAGGTAATACCGGACACATACATGTCCAGAGAGATAATACCGGACACACGCATGTCCAGGGAGGTAATACAGGACACATACATGTCCAGAGAGGTAATACCGAACACATACATGTCCAGGGAGGTAATACCGGACACATACATGTCCAGGGAGGTAATACCGGACACATACATGTCCAGAGAGGTAATACCGGACACATACATGTCCAGGGAGGTAAAATACCGAACACATACATGTCCAGGGAGGTAATATCGAACACATACATGTCCAGAGAGGTAATACCGAACACATACATGTCCAGAGAGGTAATACCAGACACATACATGTCCAGAGAGGTAATACCAGACACATACATGTCCAGAGAGGTAATACCAGACACATACGTATCCAGAGAGGTAATACCGAACACATACGTGTCCAGAGAGGTAATACCGAACACATACATGTCCAGAGAGATAATACCGGACACATACATGTCCAGGGAGGTAATACTGAACACATACATGTCCAGGGAGGTAATACCGGACACATACATGTCCAGAGAGGTAATACCGGACACATACATGTCCAGGGAGGTAATACCGGACACATACATGTCCAGAGAGATAATACCGAACACATACATGTCCAGAGAGGTAATACCGGACACACACATGTCCAGAGAGATAATACCGGACACACGCATGTAAAGGGAGGTAATACCGGACACAGACATGTCCAGAGAGGTAATACCGAACACACACATGTCCAGGGAGGTAATACCAGACACACACATGTCCAGGGAGGTAATACCGGACACATACATGTCCAGGGAGGTAATACCGGACACATACATGTCCAGAGAGGTAATACCGGACACATACATGTCCAGAGAGGTAATACCGGACACATACATGTCCAGGGAGGTAATACCGGACACATACATGTCCAGAGAGATAATACCGAACACATACATGTCCAGAGAGGTAATACCGGACACACACATGTCCAGAGAGATAATACCGGACACACGCATGTCCAGGGAGGTAATACCAGACACAGACATGTCCAGGGAGGTAATACCGAACACACACATGTCCAGGGAGGTAATACCAGACACATACATGTCCAGAGAGGTAATACCAGACACATACATGTCCAGAGAGGTAATACCAGACACATACATGTCCAGAGAGGTAATACCAGACACACACATGTCCAGGGAGGTAATACCAGACACATACGTATCCAGAGAGGTAATACCGAACACATACGTGTCCAGAGAGGTAATACCGAACACATACATATCCAGAGAGATAATACCGGACACATACATGTCCAGGGAGGTAATACCGAACACATACATGTCCAGGGAGGTAATACCGGACACATACATGTCCAGGGAGATAATACCGGACACATACATGTCCAGAGAGGTAATACCGGACACATACATGTCCAGGGAGGTAATACCGGACACATACATGTCCAGAGAGATAATACCGAACACATACATGTCCAGAGAGGTAATACCGGACACACACATGTCCAGAGAGATAATACCGGACACACGCATGTCCAGGGAGGTAATACCGGACACAGACATGTCCAGGGAGGTAATACCAGACACACACATGTCCATGGAGGTCATACCAGACACACACATGTCCAGAGAGGTAATACCAGACACACACATGTCCAGAGAGGTAATACCAGACACACACATGTCCAGAGAGATAATACCGGACACACGCATGTCCAGGGAGGTAATACCGAACACACACATGTCCAGGGAGGTAATACCAGACACACACATGTCCAGGGAGGTAATACCGGACACATACATGTCCAGGGAGGTAATACCGGACACATACATGTCCAGAGAGGTAATACCGGACACATACATGTCCAGGTAGGTAATACCGAACACATACATGTCCAGGGAGGTAATACCGAACACATACATGTCCAGAGAGGTAATACCGAACACATACATGTCCAGAGAGGTAATACCGAACACATACATGTCCAGAGAGGTAATACCAGACACATACATTTCCAGAGAGGTAATACCAGACACACACATGTCCAGGGAGGTCATACCAGACACACACATGTCCAGAGAGGTAATACCAGACACACATGTCCAGAGAGGTAATACCAGACACACACATGTCCAGGGAGGTAATACCGGACACATACATGTCCAGAGAGGTAATACCGGACACACACATGTCCAGGGAGGTAATACCGGACACACACATGTCCAGGGAGGTAATACCGAACACACACATGTCCAGAGAGGTAATAACGGACACATACATGTCCAGGGAGGTAATACCGGACACATACATGTCCAGAGAGGTAATACCGGACACATACATGTCCAGAGAGGTAATACCGGACACATACATGTCCAGGGAGGTAATACCGGACACATACATGTCCAGAGAGATAATACCGAACACATACATGTCCAGAGAGGTAATACCGGACACACACATGTCCAGAGAGATAATACCGGACACACGCATGTCCAGGGAGGTAATACCAGACACAGACATGTCCAGGGAGGTAATACCGAACACACACATGTCCAGGGAGGTAATACCAGACACATACATGTCCAGAGAGGTAATACCAGACACATACATGTCCAGAGAGGTAATACCAGACACATACATGTCCAGAGAGGTAATACCAGACACACACATGTCCAGGGAGGTAATACCAGACACATACGTATCCAGAGAGGTAATACCGAACACATACGTGTCCAGAGAGGTAATACCGAACACATACATATCCAGAGAGATAATACCGGACACATACATGTCCAGGGAGGTAATACCGAACACATACATGTCCAGGGAGGTAATACCGGACACATACATGTCCAGGGAGATAATACCGGACACATACATGTCCAGAGAGGTAATACCGGACACATACATGTCCAGGGAGGTAATACCGGACACATACATGTCCAGAGAGATAATACCGAACACATACATGTCCAGAGAGGTAATACCGGACACACACATGTCCAGAGAGATAATACCGGACACACGCATGTCCAGGGAGGTAATACCGGACACAGACATGTCCAGGGAGGTAATACCAGACACACACATGTCCAGGGAGGTCATACCAGACACACACATGTCCAGAGAGGTAATACCAGACACACACATGTCCAGAGAGGTAATACCAGACACACACATGTCCAGAGAGATAATACCGGACACACGCATGTCCAGGGAGGTAATACCGAACACACACATGTCCAGGGAGGTAATACCAGACACACACATGTCCAGGGAGGTAATACCGGACACATACATGTCCAGGGAGGTAATACCGGACACATACATGTCCAGAGAGGTAATACCGGACACATACATGTCCAGGTAGGTAATACCGAACACATACATGTCCAGGGAGGTAATACCGAACACATACATGTCCAGAGAGGTAATACCGAACACATACATGTCCAGAGAGGTAATACCGAACACATACATGTCCAGAGAGGTAATACCAGACACACACATTTCCAGAGAGGTAATACCAGACACACACATGTCCAGGGAGGTCATACCAGACACACACATGTCCAGAGAGGTAATACCAGACACACACATGTCCAGAGAGGTAATACCAGACACACACATGTCCAGGGAGGTAATACCGGACACATACATGTCCAGAGAGGTAATACCGGACACACACATGTCCAGGGAGGTAATACCGGACACACACATGTCCAGGGAGGTAATACCGAACACACACATGTCCAGAGAGGTAATAACGGACACATACATGTCCAGAGAGGTAATAACGGACACATACATGTCCAGAGAGGTAATACCGGACACATACATGTCCAGAGAGGTAATACCGGACACATACATGTCCAGGGAGGTAATACCGAACACATACATGTCCAGAGAGGTAATACCGGACACATACATGTCCAGAGAGGTAATACCGGACACATACATTTCCAGAGAGGTAATACCGGACACATACATGTCCAGGGAGGTAATACCAGACACACACATGTCCAGAGAGGTAATACCAGACACACACATGTCCAGAGAGGTAATACCAGACACACACATGTCCAGGGAGGTAATACCGGACACATACATGTCCAGAGAGGTAATACCGGACACACACATGTCCAGGGAGGTAATACCGGACACACACATGTCCAGGGAGGTAATACCGAACACATACATGTCCAGAGAGGTAATAACGGACACATACATGTCCAGAGAGGTAATACCGGACACATACATGTCCAGAGAGGTAATACCGGACACATACGTATCCAGAGAGGTAATACCGAACACATACGTGTCCAGAGAGGTAATACCGAACACATACATGTCCAGAGAGGTAATACCAGACACATACGTATCCAGAGAGGTAATACCGAACACATACGTGTCCAGAGAGGTAATACCGAACACATACATGTCCAGAGAGATAATACCGGACACACGCATGTCCAGGGAGGTAATACCGAACACATACACGTCCAGAGAGGTAATACCGAACACATACATGTCCAGGGAGGTAATACCGGACACATACATGTCCAGGGAGGTAATACCGGACACATACATGTCCAGAGAGGTAATACCGGACACATACATGTCCAGGGAGGTATTACCGAACACATACATGTCCAGAGAGGTAATACCGAACACATACATGTCCAGAGAGGTAATACCGAACACATACATGTCCAGGGAGGTAATACCGAACACATACATGTCCAGAGAGGTAATACCGGACACATACATGTCCAGGGAGGTATTACCGAACACATACATGTCCAGAGAGGTAATACCGGACACATACATGTCCAGAGAGATAATACCGGACACACGCATGTCCAGGGAGGTAATACAGGACACATACATGTCCAGAGAGGTAATACCGAACACATACATGTCCAGGGAGGTAATACCGGACACATACATGTCCAGGGAGGTAATACCGGACACATACATGTCCAGAGAGGTAATACCGGACACATACATGTCCAGGGAGGTAAAATACCGAACACATACATGTCCAGGGAGGTAATATCGAACACATACATGTCCAGAGAGGTAATACCGAACACATACATGTCCAGAGAGGTAATACCAGACACATACATGTCCAGAGAGGTAATACCAGACACATACATGTCCAGAGAGGTAATACCAGACACATACGTATCCAGAGAGGTAATACCGAACACATACGTGTCCAGAGAGGTAATACCGAACACATACATGTCCAGAGAGATAATACCGGACACATACATGTCCAGGGAGGTAATACTGAACACATACATGTCCAGGGAGGTAATACCGGACACATACATGTCCAGAGAGGTAATACCGGACACATACATGTCCAGGGAGGTAATACCGGACACATACATGTCCAGAGAGATAATACCGAACACATACATGTCCAGAGAGGTAATACCGGACACACACATGTCCAGAGAGATAATACCGGACACACGCATGTAAAGGGAGGTAATACCGGACACAGACATGTCCAGAGAGGTAATACCGAACACACACATGTCCAGGGAGGTAATACCAGACACACACATGTCCAGGGAGGTAATACCGGACACATACATGTCCAGGGAGGTAATACCGGACACATACATGTCCAGAGAGGTAATACCGGACACATACATGTCCAGAGAGGTAATACCGGACACATACATGTCCAGGGAGGTAATACCGGACACATACATGTCCAGAGAGATAATACCGAACACATACATGTCCAGAGAGGTAATACCGGACACACACATGTCCAGAGAGATAATACCGGACACACGCATGTCCAGGGAGGTAATACCAGACACAGACATGTCCAGGGAGGTAATACCGAACACACACATGTCCAGGGAGGTAATACCAGACACATACATGTCCAGAGAGGTAATACCAGACACATACATGTCCAGAGAGGTAATACCAGACACATACATGTCCAGAGAGGTAATACCAGACACACACATGTCCAGGGAGGTAATACCAGACACATACGTATCCAGAGAGGTAATACCGAACACATACGTGTCCAGAGAGGTAATACCGAACACATACATATCCAGAGAGATAATACCGGACACATACATGTCCAGGGAGGTAATACCGAACACATACATGTCCAGGGAGGTAATACCGGACACATACATGTCCAGGGAGATAATACCGGACACATACATGTCCAGAGAGGTAATACCGGACACATACATGTCCAGGGAGGTAATACCGGACACATACATGTCCAGAGAGATAATACCGAACACATACATGTCCAGAGAGGTAATACCGGACACACACATGTCCAGAGAGATAATACCGGACACACGCATGTCCAGGGAGGTAATACCGGACACAGACATGTCCAGGGAGGTAATACCAGACACACACATGTCCATGGAGGTCATACCAGACACACACATGTCCAGAGAGGTAATACCAGACACACACATGTCCAGAGAGGTAATACCAGACACACACATGTCCAGAGAGATAATACCGGACACACGCATGTCCAGGGAGGTAATACCGAACACACACATGTCCAGGGAGGTAATACCAGACACACACATGTCCAGGGAGGTAATACCGGACACATACATGTCCAGGGAGGTAATACCGGACACATACATGTCCAGAGAGGTAATACCGGACACATACATGTCCAGGTAGGTAATACCGAACACATACATGTCCAGGGAGGTAATACCGAACACATACATGTCCAGAGAGGTAATACCGAACACATACATGTCCAGAGAGGTAATACCGAACACATACATGTCCAGAGAGGTAATACCAGACACATACATTTCCAGAGAGGTAATACCAGACACACACATGTCCAGGGAGGTCATACCAGACACACACATGTCCAGAGAGGTAATACCAGACACACACATGTCCAGAGAGGTAATACCAGACACACACATGTCCAGGGAGGTAATACCGGACACATACATGTCCAGAGAGGTAATACCGGACACACACATGTCCAGGGAGGTAATACCGGACACACACATGTCCAGGGAGGTAATACCGAACACACACATGTCCAGAGAGGTAATAACGGACACATACATGTCCAGGGAGGTAATACCGGACACATACATGTCCAGAGAGGTAATACCGGACACATACATGTCCAGAGAGGTAATACCGGACACATACATGTCCAGGGAGGTAATACCGGACACATACATGTCCAGAGAGATAATACCGAACACATACATGTCCAGAGAGGTAATACCGGACACACACATGTCCAGAGAGATAATACCGGACACACGCATGTCCAGGGAGGTAATACCAGACACAGACATGTCCAGGGAGGTAATACCGAACACACACATGTCCAGGGAGGTAATACCAGACACATACATGTCCAGAGAGGTAATACCAGACACATACATGTCCAGAGAGGTAATACCAGACACATACATGTCCAGAGAGGTAATACCAGACACACACATGTCCAGGGAGGTAATACCAGACACATACGTATCCAGAGAGGTAATACCGAACACATACGTGTCCAGAGAGGTAATACCGAACACATACATATCCAGAGAGATAATACCGGACACATACATGTCCAGGGAGGTAATACCGAACACATACATGTCCAGGGAGGTAATACCGGACACATACATGTCCAGGGAGATAATACCGGACACATACATGTCCAGAGAGGTAATACCGGACACATACATGTCCAGGGAGGTAATACCGGACACATACATGTCCAGAGAGATAATACCGAACACATACATGTCCAGAGAGGTAATACCGGACACACACATGTCCAGAGAGATAATACCGGACACACGCATGTCCAGGGAGGTAATACCGGACACAGACATGTCCAGGGAGGTAATACCAGACACACACATGTCCAGGGAGGTCATACCAGACACACACATGTCCAGAGAGGTAATACCAGACACACACATGTCCAGAGAGGTAATACCAGACACACACATGTCCAGAGAGATAATACCGGACACACGCATGTCCAGGGAGGTAATACCGAACACACACATGTCCAGGGAGGTAATACCAGACACACACATGTCCAGGGAGGTAATACCGGACACATACATGTCCAGGGAGGTAATACCGGACACATACATGTCCAGAGAGGTAATACCGGACACATACATGTCCAGGTAGGTAATACCGAACACATACATGTCCAGGGAGGTAATACCGAACACATACATGTCCAGAGAGGTAATACCGAACACATACATGTCCAGAGAGGTAATACCGAACACATACATGTCCAGAGAGGTAATACCAGACACACACATTTCCAGAGAGGTAATACCAGACACACACATGTCCAGGGAGGTCATACCAGACACACACATGTCCAGAGAGGTAATACCAGACACACACATGTCCAGAGAGGTAATACCAGACACACACATGTCCAGGGAGGTAATACCGGACACATACATGTCCAGAGAGGTAATACCGGACACACACATGTCCAGGGAGGTAATACCGGACACACACATGTCCAGGGAGGTAATACCGAACACACACATGTCCAGAGAGGTAATAACGGACACATACATGTCCAGAGAGGTAATAACGGACACATACATGTCCAGAGAGGTAATACCGGACACATACATGTCCAGAGAGGTAATACCGGACACATACATGTCCAGGGAGGTAATACCGAACACATACATGTCCAGAGAGGTAATACCGGACACATACATGTCCAGAGAGGTAATACCGGACACATACATTTCCAGAGAGGTAATACCGGACACATACATGTCCAGGGAGGTAATACCAGACACACACATGTCCAGAGAGGTAATACCAGACACACACATGTCCAGAGAGGTAATACCAGACACACACATGTCCAGGGAGGTAATACCGGACACATACATGTCCAGAGAGGTAATACCGGACACACACATGTCCAGGGAGGTAATACCGGACACACACATGTCCAGGGAGGTAATACCGAACACATACATGTCCAGAGAGGTAATAACGGACACATACATGTCCAGAGAGGTAATACCGGACACATACATGTCCAGAGAGGTAATACCGGACACATACGTATCCAGAGAGGTAATACCGAACACATACGTGTCCAGAGAGGTAATACCGAACACATACATGTCCAGAGAGGTAATACCAGACACATACGTATCCAGAGAGGTAATACCGAACACATACGTGTCCAGAGAGGTAATACCGAACACATACATGTCCAGAGAGATAATACCGGACACATACATGTCCAGGGAGGTAATACCGAACATATACATGTCCAGGGAGGTAATACCGGACACATACATGTCCAGAGAGGTAATACCGGACACATACATGTCCAGGGAGGTAATACCGGACACATACATGTCCAGAGAGATAATACCGAACACATACATGTCCAGAGAGGTAATACCGGACACACACATGTCCAGAGAGATAATACCGGACACACGCATGTAAAGGGAGGTAATACCGGACACAGACATGTCCAGAGAGGTAATACCGAACACACACATGTCCAGGGAGGTAATACCAGACACACACATGTCCAGGGAGGTAATACCGGACACATACATGTCCAGGGAGGTAATACCGGACACATACATGTCCAGAGAGGTAATACCGGACACATACATGTCCAGAGAGGTAATACCGGACACATACATGTCCAGGGAGGTAATACCGGACACATACATGTCCAGAGAGATAATACCGAACACATACATGTCCAGAGAGGTAATACCGGACACACACATGTCCAGAGAGATAATACCGGACACACGCATGTCCAGGGAGGTAATACCAGACACAGACATGTCCAGGGAGGTAATACCGAACACACACATGTCCAGGGAGGTAATACCAGACACATACATGTCCAGAGAGGTAATACCAGACACATACATGTCCAGAGAGGTAATACCAGACACATACATGTCCAGAGAGGTAATACCAGACACACACATGTCCAGGGAGGTAATACCAGACACATACGTATCCAGAGAGGTAATACCGAACACATACGTGTCCAGAGAGGTAATACCGAACACATACATATCCAGAGAGATAATACCGGACACATACATGTCCAGGGAGGTAATACCGAACACATACATGTCCAGGGAGGTAATACCGGACACATACATGTCCAGGGAGATAATACCAGACACATACATGTCCAGAGAGGTAATACCGGACACATACATGTCCAGGGAGGTAATACCGGACACATACATGTCCAGAGAGATAATACCGAACACATACATGTCCAGAGAGGTAATACCGGACACACACATGTCCAGAGAGATAATACCGGACACACGCATGTCCAGGGAGGTAATACCGGACACAGACATGTCCAGGGAGGTAATACCAGACACACACATGTCCAGGGAGGTCATACCAGACACACACATGTCCAGAGAGGTAATACCAGACACACACATGTCCAGAGAGGTAATACCAGACACACACATGTCCAGAGAGATAATACCGGACACACGCATGTCCAGGGAGGTAATACCGAACACACACATGTCCAGGGAGGTAATACCAGACACACACATGTCCAGGGAGGTAATACCGGACACATACATGTCCAGGGAGGTAATACCGGACACATACATGTCCAGAGAGGTAATACCGGACACATACATGTCCAGGTAGGTAATACCGAACACATACATGTCCAGGGAGGTAATACCGAACACATACATGTCCAGAGAGGTAATACCGAACACATACATGTCCAGAGAGGTAATACCGGACACATACATGTCCAGAGAGGTAATACCGGACACATACATTTCCAGAGAGGTAATACCAGACACACACATGTCCAGGGAGGTCATACCAGACACACACATGTCCAGAGAGGTAATACCAGACACACACATGTCCAGAGAGGTAATACCAGACACACACATGTCCAGGGAGGTAATACCGGACACATACATGTCCAGAGAGGTAATACCGGACACATACATGTCCAGGGAGGTAATACCGGACACACACATGTCCAGGGAGGTAATACCGAACACATACATGTCCAGAGAGGTAATAACGGACACATACATGTCCAGAGAGGTAATACCGGACACATACATGTCCAGAGAGGTAATACCGGACACATACATGTCCAGGGAGGTAATACCGAACACATACATGTCCAGAGAGGTAATACCGGACACATACATGTCCAGAGAGGTAATACCGGACACATACATTTCCAGAGAGGTAATACCGGACACATACATGTCCAGGGAGGTAATACCGAACACATACATGTCCAGGGAGGTAATACCGCACACATACATGTCCAGAGAGGTAATACCGGACACATACATGTCCAGGGAGGTAATACCGAACACATACATGTCCAGGGAGGTAATACCGCACACATACATGTCCAGAGAGGTAATACCGGACACATACATGTCCAGGGAGGTAATACCGGACACACACGTGTCCAGGGAGGTAATACCGGACACATACATTTCCAGAGAGGTAATACCGCACACATACATGTCCAGAGAGGTAATACCGGACACATACATGTCCAGGGAGGTAATACCGGACACATACATGTCCAGGGAGGTAATACCGGACACATACATGTCCAGGGAGGTAATACCGAACACATACATGTCCAGAGAGGTAATACCCAACACATACATGTCCAGAGAGGTAATACCAGACCATACATGTCCAGAGAGGTAATACCGAACACATACACGTCCAGAGAGGTAATACCGGACACACGCATGTCCAGAGAGGTAATACCGAACACATACATGTCAGGGAGGTAATACCGAACACATACATGTCCAGAGAGGTAATACCAGACACATACATGTCCAGGGAGGTAATACCGGACACATACATGTCAGGGAGGTAATACCGGACACACGCATGTCCAGAGAGGTAATACCCAACACATACATGTCCAGTATTATCTCATTTTTTACTGGACAGTGTCCAATACTGGCACCTGGTAACCCCAGCACATAAGGCCAAATATAAAATAAATCCCTGGATCAAAAGGGGTCTGAAGTCTCACAGCGGGTGGGAAATGGGCAGACACGGGGGGCCGCGTGGTTCTTATCTGCCGTCACGTATGTTACATTGCGTGTGCACACAGTCCTCCGTGGCGGTGAAAGGGTTAAGCCAGAGGTTGGTAACTCCAGCCCTCGGGACCCCGCAGCCGGTCAGGATGGAAGGACACCCTGCAGCATTTGTACAATGGCCCAGAATGGGAGCGGCAGCAGCTTATTGTAACCGGCGCCTGCCCGGTGCCCAGCGCCGGCGGGACAGAACCACACCTTGCCCGATGGTGACCGTGTAGGGACTCTTTGGGATCTGCGCGGTGGCGAAGGTGATGTAGATGGTATAGACGCCCTCCATGGTGGGTTTGTAGGTGCAGCGGTACGTGCTGCTGCCTTTATCCTCCACCTGAACGTCCACAGTGTCCTTCCTCCCGTTGGGGTCCTGGATAGTCACGTCAACCTCCCCAACCCCAGCACCTGCAGGGAGCACGAGGAAGGTGAAGGGGTGACCAGGGTAACCATGTTACCGTAGGAGCTACAATGGGTTAATCCCAGCACTGGATTCCTGTCAGGAGGCGTGTGTCATGTAATCCCTTTTGCTCTATATCCGGCGTTTCATTTGTTAAGTTGATGTATATAAAGGAGGTTGTGGGTCATTTGTGCTCCGGACAAAGTGACGCTGTATCCCCCCGAAACGCAGTGCTCGTTTCTGTACCCTACATATAATAAAGCCGTGCGGTTTGCGCATATTCAGACACCAGTCCTGTTTTGTGCTACTTGGAATTTGTTTACTGTAGGACGTAACCGGGAGGGTGGTGGGTGGGGGGGGGGGGTTCGTGGTTGGGAGGGGGGTGGGTGGTGGGGAGGGGAGGTGGTGGGGGGGGGAGATTAGGTTGACCAATTTGTAAAGCGCCCGCTCTTAAAGTCAGGAAATATGAAACCTGCGCAGTGAGGGCGCGTTCTGCACGCTGTTGGTTTTGAGGTTTGGTTTATTGATACGCGGGTGAGCAGCGCGGCAGAAATAATGTATTCACCGCGCTACAAGGAGGTTGCTGCTCTCAGGAGCTTGCACTCAATGCAGAGCTTAGTCCAGGTGAGGAGAGCCAGCCGGGTCCTCCCTATAGCTGCAATCCCAAGAAGAGAGTCTAACTGGCTTCCCTAGACAAATCTAACCATACTAATAGCAAAGGTTTGTCTGCTTCCAATTTATGGGGAATGAGTTACACGGTGAATTTCTCGGGGCTCTGAATGGGGAAGAGTTAGTAAATCAAGTGTGTCCCCCCCCTCCCCCCTGATCAGAGAACCAGTAAAGATAAGGGGTGGGGGGATTCTGGCTGGAGAAGCGCTTCCTGATCACACAGTGACATCACACAGTGACATCACACAGTGACATCATACAGTGACATCATACAGTGACATCATACAGTGACATCATACAGAAGGGAGCAGCCAGAGGGGATCAAACCCCTCCCAATTGTCACTTCAACAAATACATTGAAACTACTCAGGTGTCAGATGTGGGTAAAAGCTGTCCATGGAACTGGTTCCCTTTGGTTGTAGGGGGGACTGGTCGTTTTATGGGGTGTTGGAATATTTCTTGCAGTTAAATTGAGTGTTCTGGCTCTCAGGGGGTTAATGGGAGCTAACAAGAACAGTAACCACCCCGGCAGTACCTCCTGCAATCAGCAGAGGGCGCACTCCAATTTAATATCCCAGAAGATGCTATTCACCATACATACTCTGAATATTATACGCCCATCACATCCCCTAAATACATCCCATCCCGGCTCAGATCCCCTAAATACAGCTCAAACCCCCTAAATACATCCCATCCCGGCTCAGATCCCCTAAATACATCCCATCCCGGCTCAGATCCCCTAAATACATCCCATCCCGGCTCAGATCCCCTAAATACATCCCATCCCGGCTCAGATCCCCTAAATCCCATCCCGGCTCAGATCCCCTAAATACATCCCATCCCATCTCAGATCCCCTAAATACATCCCATCTCAGATCCCCTAAATACAGCCTATCCCAGCTCAGATCCCCTAAATACATCCCATCTCAGATCCCCTAAATACATCCCATCCCATCTCAGATCCCCTAAATACATCCCATCTCAGATCCCCTAAATACATCCCATCCCGGCTCAGATCCCCTAAATACATCCCAGCTCAGATCCCCTAAATACATCCCATCTCCTGGTCAGATCCCCTAAATACATCCCATCTCCTGGTCAGATCCCCTAAATACATCCCATCCCGGCTCAGATCCCCTAAATACAGCTCAGATCCCCTAAATACATCCCATCCCAGTTCAGATCCCCTAAATACATCCCATCCCGGCTCAGATCCCCTAAATACAGCTCAAACCCCCTAAATACATCCCATCCCGGCTCAGATCCCCTAAATACATCCCATCCCGGCTCAGATCCCCTAAATACATCCCATCCCGGCTCAGATCCCCTAAATACATCCCATCCCGGCTCAGATCCCCTAAATCCCATCCCGGCTCAGATCCCCTAAATACATCCCATCCCATCTCAGATCCCCTAAATACATCCCATCTCAGATCCCCTAAATACAGCCTATCCCAGCTCAGATCCCCTAAATACATCCCATCTCAGATCCCCTAAATACATCCCATCCCATCTCAGATCCCCTAAATACATCCCATCTCAGATCCCCTAAATACATCCCATCCCGGCTCAGATCCCCTAAATACATCCCAGCTCAGATCCCCTAAATACATCCCATCTCCTGGTCAGATCCCCTAAATACATCCCATCTCCTGGTCAGATCCCCTAAATACATCCCATCCCGGCTCAGATCCCCTAAATACAGCTCAGATCCCCTAAATACATCCCATCCCAGCTCAGATCCCCTAAATACATCCCATCCCAGTTCAGATCCCCTAAATACATCCCATCCCAGCTCAGATCCCCTAAATACATCCCATCTCCTGTTCAGATCCCCTAAATACAGCTCAGATCCCCTAAATACAGCTCAGATCCCCTAAATACATCCCGGCTCAGATCCCCTAAATACATCCCATCCCAGCTCAGATCCCCTAAATACATCCCATCTCCATCTCAGATCCCCTAAATACAGCTCAGATCCCCTAAATACAGCTCAGATCTCCTAAATACATCCCATCCCAGCTCAGATCCCCTAAATACATCCCATCTCCATCTCAGATCCCCTAAATACAGCTCAGATCCCCTAAATACATCCCAGCTCAGATCCCCTAAATACATCCCATCTCCTGCTCAGATCCCCTAAATACATCCCATCTCCTGCTCAGATCCCCTAAATACATCCCATCCCAGACCCCACCCTTCCCTTTGCGGATGTGTGTTGCGCCTTCTTTGCGTTGCTGGCTGTTTCGGGCTTTGGATGGGTTAGCAGCTGCTGCTTTATCTGATGCAATTAGTCAAAAGGTTTCTTACTATTCTCCGGGGGAATCCAGCGATAAATCCACTTTTATTTTTGTGTCTATAGGCCCTTATCTACTAAATGCCGCTATCGCATAAAACGGCTCTGGGCCCTTTTACCTAAATGTTCTGTAAGGTGTAATAGTACTGCTTAGTAAATATGTGTGTGTGTGTGTGTGTGTGTATGTATGCATATGTGTATGCACACACCCGCTCCTCTGTCACGCACACACCCGCTCCTCTGTCACGCACACACGCGCGCCTCTGTCACACATGCACACACCCGCTCCTCTCACGCACACACGCGCCTCTGTCACACACACGCGCGCCTCTGTCACACACACACACGTGCCTCTGTCACACACACACGCGCGCCTCTGTCACACACACAAGCGCCTCTGTCACACACGCACTCGCCTCTGTCACACACACACGCACTCGCCTCTGTCACACACACACGCGCGCCTCTGTCACACACACACACCTCTGTCACACACACACATGCGCGCCTCTGTCACACACACACACACACACACACACACACACACACACACACACACACACACACACACACACACACACACACACACACACACACACACACGCGCCTCTGTCACACACACACACGCGCGCCTCTGTCACACACACACACGCGCGCCTCTGTCACACACACGCGCGCTTCTGTCACACACACACACACACGCGCCTCTGCCACACACACACACGCGCGCCTCTGTCACACAGCTTGCAGTCTAATGCCCTGTATTAGGCAAGAACCAGTGACATATTTGGCATTGTCGGGAGGTTTGTGCCCCGGGCTGGGGGAGGGGTGTGTGACCCCCACGATGTGTGTGTCAGGGCAAGTTTCACAGGGACAAAGAGAGCCCTTAATTCCCAGGGGCTCAATCTCACGGCCTCAGGGACCTGTACTGCATGTCACAGGGGGGCTACCCGGGGGCTACCCAGCACCACGGGAGAGGAACGGACAAAGGACCAACACATGGTCATTACAGGCACTCAGGAGTTGGGTTATCATAGGGTTACCATATGTCACCATTCAAAAAAGAGGACACCAAACCGCGCATGTGCGGTCAGCGTTCATTTGCCCCTCTCGCGCATGCGCGGTTCTTTCATTTGCCCCGCTCGCGCATGCGCGGTTCTTTCATTTGCCCCGCTCGCGCATGCGCGGTTCTTTCATTTGCCCCGCTCGCGCGTGCGCGGTTCGCGTTCATTTGCCCCGCTCGCGCATGCGCGGTCCGTGTTCATTTACCCCGCTCACGCATGCGGGGTCTGCGTTTATTTACCCCGCTCACGCATGCGGGGTCTGCGTTTATTTACCCCGCTCACGCATGCGGGGTCTGCGTTTATTTGCCCCGCTCACGCATGCGCGGTCCGTGTTCATTTACCCCGCTCGCGCATGCGCGGTCAGAAGACCTGGACGTTTTAATATATTTAAAAATTCCTCCCGGGCGGCGAGCTTAACTGTAAAAGCCGGACATGTCCTGGAAAGTACGGGCGTGCGGTCACCCTACCGTCTCCTCGGGTGCATCCCACGCGCGCATGTGTGCTGTGAATCTGTCCTTCCTTTCCGTTTAGGGACTTAAAGCTTCCAAAACAGGGGAGGACGGCGGCACAGGATGTAGGGGACCGCAGGGTGACGCTGACATATCCGTGTGACTTTGGTCACGTCACTTTATCTCGCTGTTAATCAGGAACCAAAGATTAGATTGCTAGCTCTGTGGGTGCCTGTAATATTCGGCGCTGCCCCCGTTCCCCGGCCTGTTCAGTGTCTGGGCGCAGGGACAGAAAGCAGCAGCGGGGGGGGGGGGGGGGGGGGCGTTTAAGTGACCGGGTGGGAGATGTAGTAGGGAGCAGGTGAAAGATGGGAGGGGTGCATCAGCTAAAAGGGTGTCCTGAGTCCGGCCGGGTGCTATAGTATCATGAAGGGGAACCCCAGCTGGGCTCGTTATCGTTAGGATACATCAATGCCCCCCCCTGCCCCCCAGCAAGGTGCATGTAACCCCTTCCTGTCTGCATGCTTCCTCAGCAGGCCCAGGGAATCCGAGGCTCCCTCTCCCACAGAGCTTGCACTCAGAACTGTATAGCGCAGGGGGGCGGTCATTGGTACCATTTCGTAATGTCAAAACGCTCCCCTCGTCCGCGGCCAGCGACGCGCCGAATATAAGAATATAATCGCCGCCCGCTGTGATAGCGGAAAAGATCTCTAGAGATCCCGCACAGATCGTTCATATTATTACCATTTATTTATAAAGCGCGGTTACTCCGGCCCAGGGAGATATATATATATATACAGTATATATATACAGTATATATACAGTATATATATACAGTATATATATTAGGAATGAGATTACGCTGAAGATGCCGGGAAGTGAGGCTTAGGAAAGTGTTGAATTCCCGTTCTGCTTTTACTTGGCGGTCCGCGGTTTTATTCCGTGCGCACAGCGGCGCCGCTGACCTGGCCGAACACCCGAAGCCTGTTACAGGCCCCGGCCGCTTGTCACTCAGGATCCCCGACCTGTAACCTGTACTAATAACAAGCACCGGTCAGGAACAGGGAGATGGGGCAGGTGGAGAGGAGGGGACGGGGGCTGTGGGAGGGGGTGTCTGCTCCTGTGAGGGGGGGGGCTGCTCCTGTGAGGGGGGGGGCTGCTCCTGTGGGAGGGAGTGCCTGCTCCTGTGAGGGGGTGGGGTGCTCCTGTGGGAGGGGGTGCCTGCTCCTGTGAGGGGGGGGGCTGCTCCTGTGAGGGGGGGGTGCCTGCTCCTGTGAGGGGGGGGGGTGCCTGCTCCTGTGAGGGGGGGGGCTGCTCCTGTGGGAGGGAGTGCCTGCTCCTGTGAGGGGGTGCCTGCTCCTGTGGGAGGGGGTGCCTGCTCCTGTGGGAGGGGGTGCCTGCTCCTGTGAGGGGGGGGGCTGCTCCTGTGGGAGGGAGTGCCTGCTCCTGTGGGAGGGGGTGTCTGCCCCTGTGGGAGTGGGTGCCTGCTCCTGTGAGGGGGGGCCTCCTCCTGTGAGGGGGGGGGGCTACTCCTGTGAGAGGGTGCTGCTCCTGTGGGAGGGGGTGCCTGCTCCTGTGAGGGGGGGGGGGCTGCTCCTGTGAGGGGGGGGGTGCCTGCTCCTGTGAGGGGGGGTGCCTGCTCCTGTGAGGGGGGGTGCCTGCTCCTGTGAGGGGGGGGTGCCTGCTCCTGTGGGAGGGGGTGTCTGCTCCTGTGAGGGGGGGGTGCCTGCTCCTGTGAGGGGGGGGGTGCCTGCTCCTGTGAGGGGGGGGTGCCTGCTCCTGTGAGGGGGGGGTGCCTGCTCCTGTGGGAGGGGGTGTCTGCTCCTGTGAGGGGGGAGTGCCTGCTCCTGTGGGAGGGAGTGCCTGCTCCTGTGGGAGGGAGTGCCTGCTCCTGTGGGAGGGGGTATCTGCCCCTGTGGGAGGGGGTGTCTGCTCCTGTGGGAGGGAGTGCCTGCTCCTGTGGGAGGGAGTGCCTGCTCCTGTGGGAGGGGGTATCTGCCCCTGTGGGAGGGGGTGTCTGCTCCTGTGAGGGGGGGGGCCCATGCCGTGCCCATGCCGTGCCCATGCCGTGCCTATGCCGTGCCCATGCCGTGCCTGTGCTGTACCCATGCCCTGCCCATGCCTGTGCTGTGCCTATGCCGTGCCCATGCCCTGCCCATGCCGTGCCTATGCCGTGCCTGTGCTGTACCCATGCCCTGCCCATGCCTGTGCCGTGCCCATGCCGTGCCTATGCCGTGCCCATGCCCTGTCCATGCCGTGCCTGTGCTGTACCCATGCCGTGCCTGTGCTGTGCCTATGCCCTGCCCATGCCGTGCCCATGCCGTGCCCATGCCGTGCCCATGCCGTGCCTATGCCGTGCCCATGCCGTGCTGTGCCCATGCCGTGCCCATGCCGTGCCTGTGCTGTGCCTGTGCCGTGCCCATGCCGTGCCTGTGCCGTGCCCATGCCGTGCCCATGCCCTGCCCATGCTGTGACCATGCCCTGCCCATGCTGTGCCCATGCCCTGCCCATGCTGTGCCCATGCCCTGCCCATGCCGTGCCTGTGCTGTACCCATGCCCTGCCCATGCCGTGCCTGTGCTGTACTCATGCCCTGCCCATGCCTGTGCCGTGCCCATGCCGTGCCCATGCCGTGCCCATGCCCTGCCCATGCCGTGCCTGTGCTGTGCCTATGCCGTGCCCATGCCGTGCCCATGCTGTGCCCATGCCGTGCCTATGCCGTGCCTGTGCTGTACCCATGCCCTGCCCATGCCTGTGCCGTGCCCATGCCGTTCCCATGCCGTGCCCATGCCCTGCCCATGCCGTGCCTGTGCCGTGCCCATGCCGTGCCTGTGCCGTGCCCATGCCGTGCCCATGCCCTGCCCATGCCGTGCCCATGCCGTGCCCATGCCCTGCCCATGCCGTGCCCGTGCCGTGCCTGTGCCGTGCCCATGCCCTGCCCATGCCGTGCCCATGCCGTGCCCATGCCCTGCCCATGCCCTGCCCATGCCGTGCCCATGCCCCGCCCATGCCGTGCCCTTGCCCTGCCCATGCCGTGCCTGTGCCGTGCCCATGCCGTGCCTATGCCGTGCCCATGCCCTGCCCATGCCGTGCCTGTGCCGTGCCCATGCCGTGCCTATGCCGTGCCCTTGCCGTGCCTGTGCCGTGCCCATGCCCTGCCCATGCCGTGCCTGTGCCGTGCCCATGCCGTGCCTATGCCATGCCCATGCCCTGCCCATGCCGTGCCCATGCCGTGCCCATGCCGTGCCTATGCCGTGCCCATGCCGTGCCCATGCCGTGCCTGTGCTGTACCCATGCCATGCCCATGCCGTGCCCTTGCCGTGCCTGTGCCCATGCCCTGCCCATGCCGTGCCTATGCCGTGCCCATGCCGTGCCCATGCCCTGCCCATGCCGTGCCTATGCCGTGCCTGTGCTGTACCCATGCCATGCCCTTGCTGTGCCCATGCCCTGCCCATGCCGTGCCTGTGCCGTGCCCATGCCGTGCCCATGCCCCGCCCATGCCGTGCCTGTGCCGTGCCCATGCCGTGCCCATGCCGTGCCTGTGCCGTGCCCATGCCGTGCCTATGCCGTGCCCATGCCGTTCCTGTGCCCGTGCCCATGCCGTGCCCATGCCGTGCCTGTGCTGTGCCCATGCCCTGCCCATGCCGTTCCTGTGCCCGTGCCCATGCCGTGCCCATGCCCCGCCCATGCCGTGCCGTGCCCATGCCGTGCCCATGCCGTGCCCATGCCGTGCCCGTGCCCTGCCCATGCCGTGCCCATGCCGTGCCCATGCCCTGCCCATGCCGTGCCCGTGTGAATAGAGAGGGGTACATTATCCTGGCCGTGCCCGCACTTTACCTGCTCTCGGTATATAAATGGTGAACAATATGTCCATGTGAACAATGCCTTGGTGGAGGGGTTAGAGGTCAGCAGATAAAGAGCCCCCCTCCCCCCCCCCCTCTAATAGCCCACAGTCAAACTCCTGCCAGCCAGAGCAACAGATGCACAGGGGACTGACGGCCTTGGGGGGAGGGGAGGGGGAGAAAGGGGGGGGAGGGGAGGCTGAGGGGGGGGGAGACTGAGGGGGGGGAGGTCCGGTGTGTATCACTTACCACCAATTGTTAATTCCTGACCTTACAGCCCCGGCCCTGGACAGCCAGCGTGTGGACTCCAGAGTGCCGCCCTCGTGCAGGACATCTGCCACAGGGCGGAGAGTGAGCGAGGGGACAGCCGGGCGACGGGGTCACCCTCTGGGGCCGGCACTGACTGGGGTGTGGGGGGCTCCGGTGGGGCGTTCTTATCGGTGGAGACGTGAGACAAATAGTGACTTCGGACACGGTCACTGTACATAGTGATACTGCACTGCGTGAAGGGGTTAATATGTAGCGAGCCGGTCAGGCTTCTGGACACTACAAGCCGGTTCCCAGGGTCCCTCACACTGACGGCTCAGTGTGCCGACCGCGGGGTAACCTGCACCCACCTAACCAGCTGAGACGGCACAGTGTGCCCGCCACGGGGTAACCTGCACCCACCTAACCAGCTGAGACGGCACAGTGTGCCGACCGCAGGGTTACCCGCACCCACCTAACCAGCTGAGACGGCTCAGTGTGCCCACCACGGGGTAACCTGCACCCACCTAACCAGCTGAGACGGCACAGTGTGCCGACCGCAGGGTTACCCGCACCCACCTAACCAGCTGAGACGGCACAGTGTGCCGACCGCGGGGTAACCCGCACCCACCTAACCAGCTGAGACGGCACAGTGTGCCCGCCGTGGGGTTACCCGCACCCACCTAACCAGCTGAGACGGCACAGTGTGCCCTCCACGGGGTTACCTGCACCCACCTAACCAGCTGAGACGGCACAGTGTGCCAACCGCGGGGTTACCCGCACCCACCTAACCAGCTGAGACGGCACAGTGTGCCCGCCGCGGGGTTACCCGCACCCCACCTAACCAGCTGAGACGGCACAGTGTGCCCGCCGCGGGGTTACCCGCACCCACCTAACCAGCTGAGACGGCACAGTGTGCCCGCCGCAGGGTTACCCGCACCCACCTAACCAGCTGAGACGGCTCAGTGTGCCGACCGCGGGGTTACCTGCACCCACCTAACCAGCTGAGACGGCACAGTGTGCCCGCCGCGGGGTTACCCGCACCCACCTAACCAGCTGAGACGGCACAGTGTGCCCGCCGCGGGGTTACCCGCACCCACCTAACCAGCTGAGACGGCTCAGTGTGCCGACCGCGGGGTTACCCGCACCCACCTAACCAGCTGAGACGGCACAGTGTGCCGACCGCGGGGTAACCTGCACCCACCTAACCAGCTGAGACGGCACAGTGTGCCCGCCACGGGGTAACCTGCACCCACCTAACCAGCTGAGACGGCACAGTGTGCCGACCGCGGGGTAACCCGCACCCACCTAACCAGCTGAGACGGCACAGTGTGCCGACCGCGGGGTAACCCGCACCCACCTAACCAGCTGAGACGGCACAGTGTGCCGACCGCAGGGTTACCCGCACCCACCTAACCAGCTGAGACGGCACAGTGTGCCGACCGCGGGGTAACCCGCACCCACCTAACCAGCTGAGACGGCACAGTGTGCCCGCCACGGGGTAACCTGCACCCACCTAACCAGCTGAGACGGCACAGTGTGCCGACCGCGGGGTAACCCGCACCCACCTAACCAGCTGAGACGGCACAGTGTGCCGACCGCGGGGTTACCCGCACCCACCTAACCAGCTGAGACGGCACAGTGTGCCCGCCGCGGGGTTACCCGCACCCACCTAACCAGCTGAGACGGCACAGTGTGCCGGCCACGGGGTAACCTGCACCCACCTAACCAGCTGAGACGGCTCAGTGTGCCGACCGCGGGGTTACCCGCACCCACCTAACCAGCTGAGACGGCACAGTGTGCCGACCGCGGGGTTACCCGCACCCACCTAACCAGCTGAGACGGCACAGTGTGCCCTCCACGGGGTTACCTGCACCCACCTAACCAGCTGAGACGGCACAGTGTGCCGACCGCGGGGTTACCCGCACCCACCTAACCAGCTGAGACGGCACAGTGTGCCCGCCGCGGGGTTACCTGCACCCCACCTAACCAGCTGAGACGGCACAGTGTGCCCGCCGCGGGGTTACCCGCACCCACCTAACCAGCTGAGACGGCACAGTGTGCCGACCGCGGGGTTACCCGCACCCACCTAACCAGCTGAGACGGCACAGTGTGCCCTCCACGGGGTTACCTGCACCCACCTAACCAGCTGAGACGGCACAGTGTGCCGACCGCGGGGTTACCCGCACCCACCTAACCAGCTGAGACGGCACAGTGTGCCCGCCGCGGGGTTACCTGCACCCCACCTAACCAGCTGAGACGGCACAGTGTGCCGACCGCGGGGTTACCCGCACCCACCTAACCAGCTGAGACGGCACAGTGTGCCCGCCGTGGGGTTACCCGCACCCACCTAACCAGCTGAGACGGCACAGTGTGCCCTCCACGGGGTTACCTGCACCCACCTAACCAGCTGAGACGGCACAGTGTGCCAACCGCGGGGTTACCCGCACCCACCTAACCAGCTGAGACGGCACAGTGTGCCCGCAGCGGGGTTACCCGCACCCCACCTAACCAGCTGAGACGGCACAGTGTGCCCGCCGCGGGGTTACCCGCACCCACCTAACCAGCTGAGACGGCACAGTGTGCCCGCCGCAGGGTTACCCGCACCCACCTAACCAGCTGAGACGGCTCAGTGTGCCGACCGCGGGGTTACCTGCACCCACCTAACCAGCTGAGACGGCACAGTGTGCCCGCCGCGGGGTTACCCGCACCCACCTAACCAGCTGAGACGGCACAGTGTGCCCGCCGCGGGGTTACCCGCACCCACCTAACCAGCTGAGACGGCTCAGTGTGCCGACCGCGGGGTTACCTGCACCCACCTAACCAGCTGAGACGGCACAGTGTGCCCGCCGCGGGGTTACCCGCACCCACCTAACCAGCTGAGACGGCACAGTGTGGGGAAGTAACTTTGGTGACAGCTTTATTGTCTTAACAATACATGAAAATAACCGTCGGCCATAATCTGAGTCCTTCCTATTCCGGTATCTTCCGGCGGGGGGGGGGGGGCAGGGGAGCCCGGGGGGGGCCTCCTCCAACCGCCCTAATCTACCGACCACCGGGAGACACTCTCCACGGCCACGTCATCCGCTCGCCCTGGGTCCCCCTATCATGGCCGCCTGGGCCTCCCCGCACAGGATGGAGCCCGGATACCTGAGATCGGTGCCAGGGGTACAGCACCCGACCGCCTGCGTCGGCGCCCCCAGCCCGCACCTTTTCAGGGGGACCGTTACCCGGCGGCCCATCCGCATCGGGGGGACCCCCATATCGGGTCTTTACGGTGTCCCTACGATGACTGGCCTGACGTTTCCGCCACCCGGAGGACTCACCCCACACACCAAGCAGTGACCCCAAACCCTGACTGCCGAACGCTCGCAAACGCCTGCGCATGTTGTTAATAAAATGTCGCGGGCCTGAATGTGACCCGGGTCCTTTTTAGGCACCACACCCAGCGGGGAAATAATTAGCTGGGCGAGAGGGGTGGTGCCCTCCATACGCCCCAATTTTATCTCCTTCTCCCTTTTTTCCCTAACTATGTGTGCGCGCGTCGTGGCAGATTTAACATTTCGGCTCACTCGCCTCTCTTGTACTCCCCCCCCCCCCGGTATGTGAAACCCCTCCTCCAGGAACCTCACCTTCTCCCCGGTCGGGGTACCCCCTTAACCAACGGCTCAAACCGCTAAGGCTGACCGGTGTTGGGGCTTTTGTTGGGGGCATGCCCTCTCCCCTGGTTGGGGGTGCCCGGGGCTATGAAGCACTTCTTGACGGGGTGGTTACCCCCACACTGCAGTCCTGGGTTTGGAAGGGGGGGGGGCTGTGTCTGGTAGGGGGGGAGAGGCCTGGGTTTGGAAGGTTGGGGGGGGGGGAGAGTCCTAGGTTTGGAAGGGGGGCTGCTTCTGGAAGGGGGTGGGGGAGTCCTGGGTTTGGAAGGGGGGGGCTGTGTCTGGTATGTTGGGAGAGGCCTGGGTTTGGAAGGTTGGGGGGGGGGGAGAGTCCTAGGTTTGGAAGGGGGGCTGCTTCTGGAAGGGGGTGAAACCCTGGTCTGGAAGGGGGGGGGGGAGTTCTGGGGTTTGGAAGTGGGGGGGCCCTGGGTCTGGAAGGGGGTGAAGCCCTGTTCTGGAAGGGGGGGGAGTTCTGGGTTTGGAAGTGGGGGGCCCTGGGTCTGGAAGGGGGTGAAGCCCTGTTCTGGAAGAGGCAGGGGGGGGGGGGAGAGAGTCCTGGGTTTGGAAGTGGGGGGGCCCTGGGTCTGGAAGGGGGTGAAGCCCTGTTCTGGAAGAGGCAGGGGGGGGGGGGGAGAGTCGTGGGTTTGGAAGTGGGGGGGCCCTGGGTCTGGAAGGGGGTGAAGCCCTGTTCTGGAAGAGGCGGGGGGGGGGGGGGGGGAAGAGAGTCCTGGGTTTGGAAGGGTTTTTATACACGTGTGTGTTTAATATAATATGATATATTTATCTAACGTGTGTGTGTGTACATATTGTATGGTGTGCTCCGGGGTGGCTGTTCCTTGGATAAACAGCAGTGAGAAAGCGCAGTAATGGAAGTATCTGTGTCCCTCCCAGGTGCCGATGTATCTCGGCGTTGCTGGCTGCGTGTCAGCCCCGCGCAGAAAGGAAATTCTTCTCTTTCTTTCTACCCGCGCAGAATGTTCCGGTATTATCCTCTATAACCTGCGTGACCATATTGGGAGAAAATGTGGAAGTGGCTGATATTGTTCCTGGCGCGCGTCCTGCTGCAGCTCGGCCTGCGAGAATTCTTTATTATGTGGGCTAATTTTGGAGGCCGCCCCCCCCCCCCCCCCTCCTAACACAAAGAGACGCTCTGTCTATAGTACGAGAGCTGCCCCGAGGTTACATCACCTGGTGGTAACACAACCGCTGAGGGAATGCCTGTTTAACCACTTCACTGCCAGACGTGTAGCTGGCACCTCTGACAACGCATGGGTTAAAGCAGGGAGGGAGCAGCTCCTGTCCTCAAAGGCCACCAATAGGTCAGGTTGTCAGGGTATCCCTGCTTCAGCACAGATTACTCAGTTATACTCTGCTTCAGCACAGGTGGCCCAATCAGAAGCAGGATTAGATCCCTAAGTCCTGGCCTGTTGGTGGCCCTTGAGGACGGGAGTTGGCTGCCCCGGGGTTAATGCACGGTATCCTGTCCCCCCCCCCCAATCCCCCCGTATCGGCACGCCTGGTGTGCTCCGGGGTTAATGCACGGTATCACCCCCCCCCGTATCGGCATGCCTGGTGTGCTCCGGGGTTAATGCACGGTATCACCCCCCGTATCGGCATGCCTGGAGTGCTCCGGGGTTAATGCACGGTATCCCCCCCGTATCGGCACGCCTGGTGTGCTCCGGGGTTAATGCACGGTATCACCCCCCCCGTATCGGCACGCCTGGTGTGCTCCGGGGTTAATGCACGGTATCACCCCCCCCCCCCCATATCGGCACGCCTGGTGTGCTCCGGGGTTAATGCACGGTATCACACCCCCCCCCGTATCGGCACGCCTGGTGTGCTCCGGGGTTAATGCACGGTATCACCCCCCCCGTATCGGCACGCCTGGTGTGCTCCGGGGTTAATGCACGGTATCACCCCCCCCCCCCGTATCGGCACGCCTGGTGTGCTCCGGGGTTAATGCACGGTATCCCCCCCCCGTATCGGCACGCCTGGTGTGCTCCGGGGTTAATGTACGGTATCACCCCCCCCCGTATCGGCACGCCTGGTGTGCTCCGGGGTTAATGCACGGTATCACCCCCCCCCCCGTATCGGCACGCCTGGTGTGCTCCGGGGTTAATGCACGGTATCACCCCCCCCGTATCGGCACGCCTGGTGTGCTCCGGGGTTAATGCACGGTATCACCCCCCCCGTATCGGCACGCCTGGTGTGCTCCGGGGTTAATGCACGGTATCACCCCCCCCCCCGTATCGGCACGCCTGGTGTGCTCCGGGGTTAATGCACGGTATCACCCCCCCCGTATCGGCACGCCTGGTGTGCTCCGGGGTTAATGCACGGTATCACCCCCCCCCCCCCCCGTATCGGCACGCCTGGAGTGCTCCGGGGTTAATGCACGGTATCACCACCCCGTATCGGCACGCCTGGTGTGCTCCGGGGTTAATGCACGGTATCACCCCCCCCGTATCGGCACGCCTGGTGTGCTCCGGGGTTAATGCACGGTATCACCCCCCCCGTATCGGCACGCCTGGAGTGCTCCGGGGGTTAATGCACAGTATCACCCCCACCCCCGTATCGGCACGCCTGGTGTGCTCCGGGGTTAATGCACGGTATCACCCCCCCCCCCGTATCGGCACGCCTGGTGTGCTCCGGGGTTAATGCACGGTATCACCCCCCCCCGTATCGGCATGCCTGGTGTGCTCCGGGGTTAATGCACGGTATCCCCCCCCGTATCGGCACGCCTGGTGTGCTCCGGGGTTAATGCACGGTATCACCCCCCGCCGTATCGGCATGCCTGGTGTGCTCCGGGGTTAATGCACGGTATCCCCCCCCGTATCGGCACGCCTGGTGTGCTCCGGGGTTAATGTACGGTATCAGCCCCCCCCGTATCGGCACGCCTGGTGTGCTCCGGGGTTAATGCACGGTATCACCCCCCCCGTATCGGCACGCCTGGTGTGCTCCGGGGTTAATGCACGGTATCACCCCCCCCTGTATCGGCACACCTGGTGTGCTCCGGGGTTAATGCACGGTATCACCCCCCCACCCCCGTATCGGCACGCCTGGTGTGCTCCGGGGTTAATGCACGGTATCACCCCCCCCCCGTATCGGCACGCCTGGTGTGCTCCGGGGTTAATGCACGGTATCACCCCCCCCCCCGTATCGGCACGCCTGGTGTGCTCCGGGGTTAATGCACGGTATCACCCCCCCGTATCGGCACGCCTGGTGTGCTCCGGGGTTAATGCACGGTATCGCCCCCCCTCCTGTATCGGCACGCCTGTTGTGCTCCGGGGTTAATGCACGGTACCACCCCACCCCCCTGGTGTGCCCGAGGACACAAACATTCCTTTTTAGGTAAGAATTGGTGGCAAGACCGGAAACGCTGAGCCAGGTAACGGCCACGCTTAACGTGTGCGAGGTGTGACGTGTGGGAAGAGTCGCACGCACACGCGCTGAACTCACACGCGCATCTAAGGATTGGGAGAGGATATGTACCCCAGATATTATAGGGGGGCCGTTTAGCTGTGGCCCATTTATAGACCCATTGGTTGCAAACTGGTGGCAATGTTGGGGCACGGTGGCAGTGTTGGGGCACGGTGGCAGTGCTGGGGCACGGTGGCAGTGCGGGGGCACGGTGGCAGTGCGGGGGCACGGTGGCAGTGCGGGGGCACGGTGCCAGTACTGGGGCACGGTGGCAGTGTAGGGGCACGGTGGCAGTGTGGGGGCACGGTGGCAGTGTGGAGGCACGGTGGCAGTGTGGGGGCACGGTGGCAGTGTTGGGCCACGGTGGCAGTGCTGGAGCACGGTGGCAGTGTTGGGGCACGGTGGCAGTGCTGGGGCACGGTGGCAGTGTTGGGGCACGGTAGCAATGCTGAGGCACGGTGGCAGTGTTGGGGCACGGTGGCAGTGCTGGGGCACGGTAGCAGTGCGGGGGCACGGTGGCAGTGCGGGGGCACGGTGGCAGTGCGGGGGCACAGTGGCAGTGCGGGGGCACGGTGGCAGTGCGGGGGCACAGTGGCGGTGCTGGGGCACGGTGGCAGTGTTGGGGCACGGTGGCAGTGTTGGGGCACGGTGGCAGTGTGGAGGCACGGTGGCAGTGTGGGGGCACGGTGGCAGTGTTGGGCCACGGTGGCAGTGCTGGGGCACGGTGGCAGTGCGGGGGCACGGTGGCAGTGTTGGGGCACGGTGGCAGTGTTGGGGCACGGTGGCAGTGCGGGGGCACGGTGGCTGTGTTGGGGCACGCTAGCAGTGTTGGGGCACGGTAGCAGTGTTGGGGCACGGTGGCAGTGCTGGGGCACAGTGGCAGTGCTGGGGCACGGTGGCAGTGTTGGGGCACGGTGGCAGTGTTGGGGCACGGTGGCAGTGCGGGGGCACGGTGGCAGTGCTGGGGCACGGTGGCAGTGCTGGGGCACGGTGGCAGTGCTGGGGCACGGTGGCAGTGCTGGGGCACGGTGGCAGTGTTGGGGCACGGTGGCAGTGCGGGGGCACGGTGGCAGTGTTGGGGCACGGTGGCAGTGTTGGGGCACAGTGGCAGTGCTGGGGCACGGTGGCAGTGCTGGGGCACGGTGGCAGTGCTGGGGCACGGTGGCAGTGCGGGGGCACGGTGGCAGTGCGGGGGCACGGTGGCAGTGTTGGGGCACGGTGGCAGTGCGGGGGCACGGTGGCAGTGTTGGGGCACGGTGGCAGTGTTGGGGCACGGTGGCAGTGTTGGGGCACGGTGGCTGTGTTGGGGCACGGTGGCAGTGCGGGGGTACGGTGGCAGTGCTGGGGCACGGTAGCACTGTTGAGGCACGGTGGCAGTGTTGGGGCATGGTGGCACTGTTGGGGCACGGTGGCAGTGTTGGGGCACGGTGGCAGTGTTGGGGCACGGTGGCACTGTTGAGGCACGGTGGCAGTGTTGGGGCACGGTGGCACTGTTGGGGCACGGTGGCAGTGTTGGGGCACGGTGGCAGTGTTGGGGCACGGTGGCAGTGTTGGGGCACGGTGGCGGTGCTGGGGCACGGTGGCAGTGTTGGGGCACGGTGGCAGTGTTGGGGCACGGTGGCAGTGTGGAGGCACGGTGGCAGTGTGGGGGCACGGTGGCAGTGTTGGGCCACGGTGGCAGTGCTGGGGCACGGTGGCAGTGCGGGGGCACGGTGGCAGTGTTGGGGCACGGTGGCAGTGTTGGGGCACGGTGGCGGTGCTGGGGCACGGTGGCAGTGTTGGGGCACGGTGGCAGTGTTGGGGCACGGTGGCAGTGTGGAGGCACGGTGGCAGTGTGGGGGCACGGTGGCAGTGTTGGGCCACGGTGGCAGTGCTGGGGCACGGTGGCAGTGCGGGGGCACGGTGGCAGTGTTGGGGCACGGTGGCAGTGTTGGGGCACGGTGGCAGTGCGGGGGCACGGTGGCTGTGTTGGGGCACGGTAGCAGTGTTGGGGCACGGTAGCAGTGTTGGGGCACGGTGGCAGTGCTGGGGCACAGTGGCAGTGCTGGGGCACGGTGGCAGTGTTGGGGCACGGTGGTAGTGTTGGGGCACGGTGGCAGTGCGGGGGCACGGTGGCAGTGCTGGGGCACGGTGGCAGTGCTGGGGCACGGTGGCAGTGCTGGGGCACGGTGGCAGTGCTGGGGCACGGTGGCAGTGTTGGGGCACGGTGGCAGTGCGGGGGCACGGTGGCAGTGTTGGGGCACGGTGGCAGTGTTGGGGCACAGTGGCAGTGCTGGGGCACGGTGGCAGTGCTGGGGCACGGTGGCAGTGCTGGGGCACGGTGGCAGTGCGGGGGCACGGTGGCAGTGCGGGGGCACGGTGGCAGTGTTGGGGCACGGTGGCAGTGCGGGGGCACGGTGGCAGTGTTGGGGCACGGTGGCAGTGTTGGGGCACGGTGGCAGTGTTGGGGCACGGTGGCTGTGTTGGGGCACGGTGGCAGTGCGGGGGTACGGTGGCAGTGCTGGGGCACGGTAGCACTGTTGAGGCACGGTGGCAGTGTTGGGGCATGGTGGCACTGTTGGGGCACGGTGGCAGTGTTGGGGCACGGTGGCAGTGTTGGGGCACGGTGGCACTGTTGAGGCACGGTGGCAGTGTTGGGGCACGGTGGCACTGTTGGGCACGGTGGCAGTGTTGGGGCACGGTGGCAGTGTTGGGGCACGGTGGCAGTGTTGGGGCACGGTGGCTGTGTTGGGGCACGGTGGCAGTGCTGGGGCACGGTGGCAGTGCTGGGGCACGGTGGCAGTGTTGGGGCACGGTGGCAGTGTTGGGGCACGGTGGCAGTGCTGGGCACGGTGGCAGTGTTGGGGCACGGTGGCAGTGTTGGGGCACGGTGGCAGTGTTGGGGCACGGTGGCAGTGCAGGGGCACGGTGGCTGTGTTGGGGCACGGTGGCAGTGTTGGGGCACGGTGGCAGTGTTGGGGCACGGTGGCAGTGCTGGGGCACGGTGGCAGTGTTGGGGCACGGTGGCAGTGTTGGGGCACGGTGGCAGTGCTGGGGCACGGTGGCTGTGTTGGGGCACGGTGCAGTGTTGGGCATGGTGGCAGTGCTGGGGCACGGTGGCAGTGTTGGGGCACGGTGGCAGTGTTGGGGCACGGTGGCAGTGCTGGGGCACGGTAGCAGTGTTGGGGCACGGTGGCACTGTTGGGGCACGGTGGCAGTGTTGGGGCACGGTGGCAGTGTTGGGGCACGGTGGCAGTGTTGGGGCACGGTGGCAGTGCTGGGGCACGGTGGCAGTGTTGGGGCACGGTGGCAGTGTTGGGGCACGGTGGCAGTGCTGGGGCACGGTAGCAGTGTTGGGGCACGGTGGCACTGTTGGGGCACGGTGGCAGTGCTGGGGCACAGTGGCTGTGTTGGGGCACGGTGGCAGTGTTGGGGCACGGTGGCAGTGTTGGGGCACGGTGGCAGTGTTGGGGCACGGTGGCAGTGCTGGGGCACGGTGGCTGTGTTGGGGCACGGTGGCAGTGTTGGGGCACGGTGGCACTGTTGGGGCACGGTGGCAGTGTTGGGGCACGGTGGCAGTGCGGGGGCACGGTGGCAGTGTTGGGGCACGGTGGCAGTGTTGGGGCACGGTGGCTGTGTTGGGGCACAGTGGCACTGTTGGGGCACGGTGGCAGTGTGGAGGCACGGTGGCTGTGTTGGGGCACGGTGGCAGTGTTGGGGCACGGTGGCAGTGTTGGGGCACGGTGGCAGTGTTGGGGCACGGTGGCAGTGCTGGGGCACGGTGGCAGTGCTGGGGCACGGTGGCAGTGTTGGGGCACGGTGGCAGTGCTGGGGCACGGTGGCTGTGTTGGGGCACGGTGGCAGTGTTGGGGCACGGTGGCAGTGCTGGGGCACAGGTGGCAGTGTTGGGGCATGGTGGCAGTGTTGGGGCACGGTGCCTGTGTTGGGGCACGGTGGCAGTGTTGGGGCACGGTGGCAGTGCTGGGGCACGGTGGCTGTGTTGGGGCACGGTGGCTGTGTTGGGGCACGGTGGCAGTGTTGGGCACGGTGGCAGTGTTGGGGCACGGTGGCAGTGTTGGGGCACGGTGGCAGTGTTGGGGCTCGGTGGCAGTGCGGGGGCACGGTGGCAGTGCTGGGGCACGGTGGCAGTGTTGGGGCACGGTGGCACTGTTGGGGCACGGTGGCGGTGTTGGGGCACGGTGCAGTGCTGGGGCACGGTGGCAGTGTTGGGGCACGGTGGCAGTGTTGGGGCACGGTGGCTGTGTTGGGGCACGGTGGCACTGTTGGGGCACGGTGGCAGTGTTGGGGCACGGTGGCAGTGTTGGGGCACGGTGGCAGTGTTGGGGCACGGTGGCAGTGTTGGGGCACGGTGGCAGTGTTGGGGCACGGTGGCAGTGTTGGGGCACGGTGGCAGTGTTGGGGCACGGTGGCAGTGTTGGGGCACGGTGGCAGTGTTGGGGCTCGGTGGCAGTGCGGGGGCACGGTGGCAGTGCTGGGGCACAGTGGCTGTGTTGGGGCACGGTGGCAGTGTTGGGGCACGGTGGCAGTGTTGGGGCACGGTGGCAGTGTTGGGGCACGGTGGCAGTGTTGGGGCACGGTGGCAGTGTTGGGGCATGGTGGCAGTGTTGGGGCACGGTGGCAGTGCCTGGGGCAACGGTGGCTGTGTTGGGGCACGGTGGCAGTGTTGGGGCACGTGGCACTGTTGGGGCACGGTGGCAGTGTTGGGGCACGGTGGCAGTGTTGGGGCACGGTGGCAGTGTTGGGGCACGGTGGCAGTGTTGGGGCACGGTGGCAGTGTTGGGGCACGGTGGCAGTGTTGGGGCACGGTGGCAGTGTTGGGGGCTCGGTGGCAGTGCGGGGGCACGGTGGCAGTGCTGGGGCACGGTGGCTGTGTTGGGGCACGGTGGCAGTGCTGGGGCACGGTGGCAGTGTTGGGGCACGGTGGCAGTGTTGGGGCACGGTGTGGGCACGTGGCAGTGTTGGGCACGGTGGCACTGTTGGGGCACGGTGGCAGTGTTGGGGCACGGTGGCAGTGTTGGGCACGGTGGCAGTGTTGGGGCACGGTGGCAGTGTTGGGGCACGGTGGCAGTGTTGGGGCACAGTGGCAGTGCGGGGGCACGGTGGCAGTGCTGGGGCACAGTGGCAGGGGGGAATAATGGTACATGGAGTTATGGGACCCATGACACGTGTGCCCTGCCAATACCGGGTGACAGGCCAGGTATTAAGGATATCACTGCTTCAGCACAGGTGGCTTTGACTGCACCTCATGTGCTGAAGCAGGGATATCCTGAAAACCTGACCTGTTGATGACCCTTGAGGACTGGATTTGGCTCCCAGCCCCACGAGATGGCAGGGTGACAGGATATTAACCCTTTGTGTTTCAGAAGTTACATTGTTACATAGGAACTTATCACCTATGGAAATGACTCACCGAGTGTGGCCCCTGAGACACCGCATCACGAGTGTGGCCCCTGAGACACCGCGTCACCGAGTGTGGCCCCTGAGACACCGCGTCACAGAGTGTGGCCCCTGAGAGACTGCATCACGAGTTTGGCTCCTGAGACATAGCGTCACCGAGTGTGGCCCCTGAGACACCGCGTCACCAAGTGAGGCCCCTGAGACACCGCATCACAGAGTGAGGCCCCTGAGACACCACGTCACCGAGTGTGGCCCCTGAGACACTGCGTCACCGAGTGTGGCCCCTGAGACACTGCGTCATCGGGTGTGGCCCCTGAGACACCGCATCACGAGTGTGGCTCCGGAGACATAGTGTCACCGAGTGTGGCCCCTGAGACATAGCGTCATGAGTGTGGCCCCTGAGACACCGCATCACGAGTGTGGCCCCTGAGACACCGCGTCACCGAGTGTGGCCCCTGAGACACCGCATCACAAGTGTGGTCCCTGAGACGTTGCGTCACAGAGTGTGGCTCCTGAGACACCGCATCACAAGTGTGGTCCCTGAGACGTTGCGTCACAGAGTGTGGCTCCTGAGACATAGCATCACCGAGTGTGGCCCCTGAGACACCGTGGCACTGAGTGAGGCCCCTGAGACATGACCCAACTTGTTGCAGGCCTCTCTGGGGATGAAAGGGTTATAAGTGTCCCCACGCTGTCGTTTCTCTGGGGATGAAAAGGTTGCCAGGTGGGAAGAGGTGGCAGGGAGGCATGGGTGGGAAGAGGTGGCAGGGAGGCGTGGATGGGAAGAGGTGGCAGGGAGGCGTGGATGGGAAGAGGAGGCAGGGAGGCGTGGGTGGGAAGAGGTGGCAGGGAGGCGTGGGGGGGAAGAGGTGGCAGGGAGGCGTGGGTGGGAAGAGGTGGCAGGGAGGCGTGGGTGGGAAGAGGTGGCAGGGAGGCGTGGATGGGAAGAGGTGGCAGGGAGGCGTGGGTGGGAAGAGGTGGCAGGGAGGCGTGGGTGGGAAGAGGTGGCAGGGAGGCGTGGATGGGAAGAGGTGGCAGGGAGGCGTGGGTGGGAAGAGGTGGCAGGGAGGCGTGGATGGGAAGAGGTGGCAGGGAGGCGTGGGTGGGAAGAGGTGGCAGGGAGGCGTGGGTGGGAAGAGGTGGCAGGGAGGCGTGGGTGGGAAGAGGTGGCAGGGAGGCGTGGGTGGGAAGAGGTGCAGGGAGGCGTGGATGGAAGAGGTGGCAGGGATGCGTGGGTGGGAAGAGGTGGCAGGGATGCGTGGGTGGGAAGAGGTGGCAGGGAGGCGTGGGTGAGAGGAGGTGGCAGGGAGGCGTGGGTGGGAAGAGGTGGCAGGGATGCGTGGGTGAGAGGAGGTGGCAGGGAGGCGTGGGTGGGAAGAGGTGGCAGGGATGCGTGGGTGGGAAGAGGTGGCAGGGAGGTGTGGGTGGGAAGAGGTGGCAGGGAGGCGTGGGTGAGAGGAGGTGGCAGGGAGGCGTGGGTGGGAAGAGGTGGCAGGGATGCGTGGGTGGGAAGAGGTGGCAGGGAGGCGTGGGTGGGAAGAGGTGGCAGGGATGCGTGGGTGGGAAGAGGTGGCAGGGAGGCGTGGGTGGGAAGCGGTGGCAGGGAGGCGTGGGTGGGAAGCGGTGGCAGGGAGGCGTGGGTGGGAAGAGGTGGCAGGGAGGCGTGGGTGGGAAGAGGTGGCAGGGAAGCGTGGATGGGAAGAGGTGGCAGGGAGGCGTGGGTGGGAAGAGGTGGCAGGGAGGCGTGGGTGAGAGGAGGTGGCAGGGAGGCGTGGGTGGGAAGAGGTGGCAGGGATGCGTGGGTGGGAAGAGGTGGCAGGGAGGCGTGGGTGGGAAGAGGTGGCAGGGAGGCGCGGGTGGGAAGAGGTGGCAGGGAGGCGTGGATGGGAGGAGGTGGCAGGGAGGCGTGGGTGGGAAGAGGTGGCAGGGAGGCGTGGATGGGAGGAGGTGGCAGGGAGGCGTGGGTGGGAAGAGGTGGCAGGGAGGCGTGGGTGGGAAGAGGTGGCAGGGAGGCGTGGATGGGAGGAGGTGGCAGGGAGGCGTGGGTGGGAAGAGGTGGCAGGGAGGCGTGGGTGGGAAGAGGTGGCAGGGAAGCGTGGATGGGAAGAGGTGGCAGGGAGGCGTGGGGGGAAGGTGTGGCAGGGAGGCGTGGATGGGAAGAGGTGGCAGGGAGGCGCGGGTGGGAAGAGGTGGCAGGGAGGCGTGGGTGGGAAGAGGTGGCAGGGAGGCGTGGGTGGGAAGAGGTGGCAGGGAGGCGTGGGTGGGAAGAGGTGGCAGGGAGGCGTGGGTGGGAAGAGGTGGCAGGGAGGCGTGGGTGGGAAGAGGTGGCAGGGAGGCGTGGGTGGGAAGAGGTGGCAGGGATGCGTGGGTGGGAAGAGGTGGCAGGGAGGCGTGGGTGGGAAGAGGTGGCAGGGAGGCGTGGGTGGGAAGAGGTGGCAGGGAGGCGTGGGTGGGAAGAGGTGGCAGGGAGGCGTGGGTGGGAAGAGGTGGCAGGGAGGCGTGGGTGGGAAGAGGTGGCAGGGAGGCGTGGATGGGAAGAGGTGGCAGGGAAGCGTGGGTGGGAAGAGGTGGCAGGGAGGCGTGGGTGGGAAGAGGTGGCAGGGAGGCATGGGTGAGAGCAGGGATGCGTGGGTGGGAAGAGGTGGCAGGGAGGCGTGGGTGGGAAGAGGTGGCAGGGATGCGTGGGTGGGAAGAGGTGGCAGGGAGGCGTGGTGGGAAGAGGTGGCAGGGATGCGTGGGTGGGAAGAGGTGGCAGGGAGGCGTGGGTGGGAAGAGGTGGCAGGATGCGTGGGTGGGAAGAGGTGGCAGGGAGGCGTGGGTGGGAAGAGGTGGCAGGGAAGCGTGGGTGGGAAGAGGTGGCAGGGAGGCGTGGGTGGGAAGAGGTGGCCGGGAGGCGTGGATGGGAAGAGGTGGCAGGGAGGCGTGGGTGGAAGAGGTGGCAGGGAGGCGTGGATGGGAAGAGGTGGCAGGGATGCGTGGGTGGGAAGAGGTGGCAGGGAGGCGTGGGTGGGAAGAGGTGGCAGGGATGCGTGGGTGGGAAGAGGTGGCAGGGAGGCGTGGGTGGGAAGAGGTGGCAGGGAAGCGTGGGTGGAAGAGGTGGCAGGGAGGCGTGGGTGGGAAGAGGTGGCAGGGAGGCATGGGTGAGAGCAGGTAGGGAGGCGTGGATGGGAAGAGGTGGCAGGGAGGCGTGGATGGGAAGAGGCGGCAGGGAGGCGCGGGTGGGAAGAGGTGGCAGGGAGGCGTGGGTGGGAAGAGGCGGCAGGAAGGAGTGGGTGGGAAGAGGTGGCAGGGAGGCGTGGGTGGGAAGAGGTGGCAGGGAGGCGTGGGTGGGAAGAGGTGGCAGGTAGGCGTGGGTGGGAAGAGGTGGCAGGGAAGCGTGGGGGGAAGGTGTGGCAGGGAGGCATGGGGGGGAAGGTGTGGCAGGGAGGCATGGATGGGAAGAGGTGGCAGGGAGGCATGGGTGGGAAGAGGTGGCAGGTAGGCGTGGGTGAGAGCAGGTGGCAGGGAGGCGTGGGTGAGAGCAGGTGGCAGGGAGGCGTGGGTAGGAAGAGGTGGCAGGGAGGCGTGGGTGAGAGCAGGTGGCAGGGAGGCGTGGGTGAGAGCAGGTGGCAGAGAGGTGTGGGTAGGAAGAGGTGGCAGGGAGGTGTGGGTGAGAGCAGGTGGCAGGGAGGCGTGGGTGAGAGCAGGTGGCAGAGAGGTGTGGGTAGGAAGAGGTGGCAGGGAGGCGTGGGTGAGAGCAGGTGGCAGGAGGTGTGGATGGAAGAGGTGGCAGGGAGGCGTGGGTGAGAGCAGGTGGCAGGAGGTGTGGATGGAAGAGGTGGCAGGGAGGCGTGGGTGAGAGCAGGTGGCAGGGAGGTGTGGATGGGAAGAGGTGGCAGGAGGCGTGGGTGAGAGCAGGTGGCAGGAGGCATGGATGGGAAGAGGTGGCAGGGAGGCGTGGGTGAGAGCAGGTGGCAGGGAGGTGTGGGTGAGAGCAGGTGGCAGAGAGGTGTGGGTAGGAAGAGGTGGTAGGGAGGCGTGGGTGAGAGCAGGTGGCAGGGAGGCATGGATGGGAAGAGGTGGCAGGGAGGCGTGGGTGAGAGCAGGTGGCAGGGAGGTGTGGGTAGAAGAGGTGGAAGGGAGGCGTGGGTGAGCACACCCCCCGCCCCACCGCCCAGCCTCTCACCCCTTGGCCTGCAGGGGGCCTCCGATGTCTGTTTCCTGCCCACAGCTGTTATGTGCCGGGGCACTGAGCGGTCATTTCATTCTAACAGGAGAGCGCAAACTCCTCTCTGCTCACACCGTGCTCCCCCCCAACATCTCACACTGTGCCCCCCCAACATCTCACACAGTGCTCCCCCCCAACATCTCACACCGTGCCCCCCCAACATCTCACACCGTGCCCCCCCAACATCTCACACCGTGCTCCCCCCATCATCTCACACAGCTCCCCCCAACATCTCACACAGTGCTCCCCCCATCATCTCCCACAGTGCTCCCCCCATCATCTCACACAGTGCTCCCCCATCCCAACATCTCACACTGTGCTGCCCCCATCCCAACATCTCACACAGTGCTCCCCCCATCCCAACATCTCACACCGTGCCCCCCCAACATCTCACACATTGCTCCCCCCAACATCTCACACTGCTCCCCCCAACATCTCACACAGTGCACCCCCCATCATCTCACACTGCTCCCTCAACATCTCACACAATGCCCCGACCAACATCTCACACTGTGCTCCCCCAACATCTCACACAATGCCCCCCCCAACATCTCACACTGTGCCCCCCTCAACATCTCACACAGTGCTCCCCCCATTATCTCACACAGTGCTCCCCCCATCCCAACATCTCACACCGTGCCCCCCCAACATCTCACACAGTGCTCCCCCATCATCTCACACTGCTCCCCCCAACATCTCACACAGTGCTCCCCCATCATCTCCCACAGTGCTCCCCCCAACATCTCCCACAGTGCTACCCCCATCATCTCACACAGAGCTCCCCCATCCCAACATCTCACACAGTGCTCCCCCCAACATCTCACACTGTGCTCCCCCCATCCCAACATCTCACATAGTGCTCCCCCCAACATCTCACACAGTGCTACCCCCAACATCTCGCACAGTGCTCCCCCCAACATCTCACACAGTGCTCCCTCCAACATCTCACACAGTGCTACCCCCAACATCTCACACTGTGCTCCCCCCATCATCTCACACAGTGCTCCCCCCAACATCTCACACAGTGCTCCCCCCATCATCTCCCACAGTGCTCCCCCGACCATCTCACACAGTGCTCCCCTCAACATCTCACACAGTGCTCCCCCCATCCCAACATCTCACACTGTGCTCCCCCCATCATCTCACACAGTGCTCCCCCCAACATCTCACACAGTGCTCCCCCCATCATCTCCCACAGTGCTCCCCCGACCATCTCACACAGTGCTCCCCTCAACATCTCACACAGTGCTCCCCCCATCCCAACATCTCACACAGTGCTCCCCCCATCATCTCCCACAGTGCTCCCCCCAACATCTCACACAGTGCTCCCCCCAACATCTCACACAGTGCTCCCCCCATCCCAACATCTCACACAGTGCTCCCCCCAACATCTCACACAGTGCTCCCCCAACATCTCACACAGTGCTCCCCCCAACATCTCACACAGTGCTCCCCCCAACATCTCACACAGTGCTCCCCCCAACATCTCACACAGTGCTACCCCCAACATCTCACACAGTGCTCCCCCCAACATCTCACACAGTGCTCCCCCCAACATCTCACACAGTGCTACCCCCAACATCTCACACAGTGCTACCCCCAACATCTCACACAGTGCTACCCCCAACATCTCACACTGTGCTCCCCCATCTCACACAGTGCTCCCCCCAACATCTCACACAGTGCTCCCCCCAACATCTCACACAGTGCTCCCCCCATCATCT
>NW_027454006.1:0-111675 GCF_040206685.1 Ascaphus truei
TGCCTTTCACGCCATCTCCCTGCCTTTCACGCCCCCACCCTGCCTTTCACGCCCCCACCCTGCTTTTCTCGCCCCTCTCCTGGCCTTTCACGCCCCCCTCCCTGCCTTTTACGCCCCCCTCCCTGCCTTTCACGCCCCCCTCCCTGCCTTTCACGCCCCCCTCCCTGCCTTTCACGCCCCCTCCCTGCCTTTCACGCCCCCACCCCCCTCCTTGTCTTTCCACCCCCCCCCCTACCTTTAACGCCCCCCTCCCTGCCTTTCACGCCCCCCTCCCTGCCTTTCACGCCCCCCTCCCTGCCTTTCACGCCCACCTCCCTGCCTTTCACGCCCCCTCCCTGCCTTTCACGCCCTCTCCCTGCCTTTCACGCCCCCCTCCCTGCATTTCACGCCCCCACCCACCTCCCTGCCTTTCACGCCCCCCTCCCTGCCTTTCACGCCCCCTCCCTGCCTTTCACGCCCCCTCCCTGCCTTTCACGCCCCCCTCCCTGCCTTTCACGCCCCCTCCCTGCCTTTCACGCCCCCTCCCTGCCTTTCACGCCCCCACCCCCCTCCCTGTCTTTCCACCCTCCTCCCTGACTTTAAGCCCCCTCCCTGCCTTTCCACCCCCCTCCCTGCCTTTAACGCCCCCCTCCCTGCCTTTCACGCCCCCCTCCCTGCCTTTCACGCCCCCCTCCCTGCCTTTCACGCCCACCTCCCTGCCTTTCACGCCCCCTCCCTGCCTTTCACGCCCTCTCCCTGCCTTTCACGCCCCCCTCCCTGCATTTCACGCCCCCACCCACCTCCCTGCCTTTCACGCCCACCTCCCTGCCTTTCACGCCCCCTCCCTGCCTTTCACGCCCCCCTCCCTTCCTTTCCCGCCCCCTCCCTGCCTTTCACGCCCCCTCCCTGCCTTTCACGCCACCCCTCCCTGCCTTTTACGCCCTCACCCCCCTCCCTGTCTTTCCACCCCCCTCCCTGCCTTTCACGCCCCCCTCCCTGCCTTTCACGCCCCCCTCCCTGCCTTTCACGCCCACCTCCCTGCCTTTCACGCCCCCTCCATGCCTTTCACGCCCTCTCCCTGCCTTTCACGCCCCCCTCCCTGCATTTCACGCCCCCACCCACCTCCCTGCCTTTCACGCCCCCCTCCCTGCCTTTCCCACCCTCTCCCTGCCTTTCACGCCCCCTCCCTGCCTTTCACGCCCCCCTCCCTACCTTTCACGCCCCCTCCCGCCTTTCACGCCCCCTCCCTGCCTTTCACGCCCCCTCCCTGCCTTTCACGCCACCTCCCTGCCTATCACGCCCCATCCCTGCCTTTCACGCCCCCATCCACCTCCCTGCCTTTCACGCCACCACCCCCCTCCCTGCCTTTCACGCCCCGTCCCCTCCCTGCCTTTCACGCCCCCGTCCCCTCCCTGGATTTCACGCCCCCATCCCCTCCCTGGCTTTCATGCCCCGTCCCCTCCCTGGCTTTCACGCCCCCGTCCCCACCCTGCCTTTCACGCCCCCCCTCCCTGCCTTTCACGCCCCCCCCCCACTGCCTTTCATGCCCCCCCTCCCTGCCTTTCACGCCCCCACGCCCCTCCCTGCCTTTCACGCCCCCACGCCCCTCCCTGCCTTTCACGCCCCCACCCCTCTCTGCCTTTCACGCCCCCAACCCCCTCCCTGCCTTTAATGCCCCCAACACCCTCCCTCCCTTTCACACCCCCTCTCCCTGCCTTTTACACCCCCCCTCTCTGCCTTTCACGCCCCCCCTCCCTGTCTTTCATGCCCCCCTCCCTGCCTTTCACGCCCCCCTCCCTGCCTTTCACGCCCCCCTCCCTGCCTTTCACGCTGCCCCTCCCTGCCTTTCACGCCCCCCACCTCCCTCCCTGCCTTTCACGCCCCCACCCCCCTCCCCGCTTTTCACACCGCCTTTCACGGCCCCCCTCCCCGACTTTCACGCCCCCTCCCTCCCCGCTTTTCACGCCCCGCCTTTCCTGCCCCCCCTCCCCGTCTTTCACGACCCCCCTGCCTTTCACGCCCCTCCTGCCTTTCACGACCCCCCTGCCTTTCACGCCCCCCTGCCTTTCACGCCCCCCTGCCTTTCACGCCCCCTCCCTGCCTTTCACACCTCCCCTCCCTGCCTTTCACGCCCCCCATCCCCTCCCTGCCTTTCACGCCCCACCCTGCCTTTCACGCCCCCACCCTGCCTTTCACGCCCCCACCCTGCCTTTCACGCCCCCACCCCCTCCCTGCCTTTCACGCCCCCACCCCCCTCCCTGTCTTTCACGCCCCCACCCCCCTCCCTGCCTTTCACGCCCCCACCCCCCTCCCTGCCTTTCACGCCCCCACCCCCCTCCCTGCATTTCCACCCCCCTCCCTGCCTTTCACGCCCATACCCCCTCCCTGCCTTTCCACCCCTACCCCCCTCCCTGCCTTTCACGCCCCCACCCCCCTCCCTGCCTTTCACACCCCCACCCCCTCCCTGCCTTTCACGCCCCCACCCCCCTCCCTGCCTTTCACACCCCCACCCCCCTCCCTGCCTTTCACGCCCCCACCCCCCTCCCTGCCTTTCACGCCCCTACCCCCCCTCCCTGCCTTTCCACCCCCCTCCCTGCCTTTCACGCCCCTACCCCCCTCCCTGCCTTTCACGCCCCTACCCCCCTCCCTGCCTTTCCACCCCCCTCCCTGCCTTTCCACCCCCACCCCCCTCCTGCCTTTCACGCCCCCTCCCTGCCTTTCCATCCCCTTCCCTGCCTTTCACGCCCCCACCCCCTCCCTGCTTTTCCACCCCCCACCCTGCCTTTCACGCCCCCCCTGCCTTTCACGCCCCCACCCCCCTCCCTTCTTTTCACGCCCCCCGTCCCCTCCCTGCCTTTCACGCCCCCCTCCCTGCCTTTCACGCCCCCTCCCCGCCTTTCACGCCCCCCTCCCTGCCTTTCACGCCCCGTCCCCTCCCTGCCTTTCACGCCCCCGTCCCCTCCCTGCCTTTCACGCCCCCATCCCCTCCCTGCCTTTTACGCCCCCGTCCCCTGCCTGCCTTTATCGCCCCCGTCCCCTCCCTGCCTTTAACGCCCCCCCCTCCCTGCATTTCACGCCCCCGTCCCCTCCCTGCCTTTCACGCCCCGTCCCCTCCCTGCCTTTAACGCACCCGTCCCCCCCCTCCCTGCCTTTCACGCCCCCACCCCCCTCCCTTTCACGCCCCCACCCCCTCCCTGCCTTTCACGCCACCACCCCCTCCCTGGCTTTCACGCCCCCACCCCCCTCCCTGCCTTTCACGCCCCCACCCCCCTCCCTGCCATTCACGCCCCCACCCCCCTCCTTGCCTTTCACGCCCCCCCTCCCTGCCTTTCACGCCCCCCCTCCATGCCTTTCACGCCCCGTCCCCTCCCTGCCTTTAACGCACCCGTCCCCCCCCCTCCCTGCCTTTCACGCCCCCACCCCCCTCCCTGCCTTTCACGCCCCCACCCCCCTCCCTGCCTTTCACGCCCCCACCCCCCCTCCTTGCCTTTCACGCCCCCCCTCCCTGCCTTTCACGCCCCCCCTCCATGCCTTTCACGCCCCCCCTCCCTGACTTTCACATGGAAATGTATTTTATTACACATCATTTTGCCATGGCACTGCTCCCTCGGCATTGAAGTAATCTTTGAACGAATCTCGGATACATTTTGCCATTTTCCCTGTTACATTATTAGCTTTATTTCGACGGAGAGAACAAGTAATTACATCTTCACAATCGATAACAGAAGAATCAACAGACCCTTCTAAATCGATGACCACATTGTGAAGTACAGTGACACATTTCCCAATATGTTTGGCATTTGGCACAGATGTTTCTATAGATTTTAAGAGTATTCTCCATTTTCCTGACATGATACCGAATGCACATTCAACACAACGTTGAGCCCTAGATAGTCTGTAGTTGTAAATTTCGGCCTCTTTTGATAACGATTTTCTAGGATACGGCTTCATGAGGTACTTCAGCAACGGGTAGGCCTCATCTGCTACGAGTACATGAGGCATCTTGTCCCGGTTACTTGATGGCAATGTTTTGTCAGCTGGAAACACAAGTTTTTTTTGTTCGATTAACTTGAGCGGTGAGGATGCTCTGAACACACCACCATCGCTTTGCTTCCCATATACTCCGACGTCAATCGCAATAAAACGACATTTGGCATCAGCAACAGCTTGCAAAACTATCGAAAGAAAATGTTTGTACAGTAATTGTAGAACATTGACCCTGACTTTGCTGGGAGTTTTATTCGAATATGCTTGCCATCGATAAATTAGTCTGAACAGGAGTAATTTTTCCCTCTATTTTTTTAACAATATAATCAAATGTTGTTATAGACATTCACATATACTGTATTCAAAGAATTTACGTGCATGCAAGCGAAGCATGGGATATAAGGTTGCAAATTCTCCAAGTGTCTCACGCTGGACATTTATATCATGGACATTTGTTGTCCTGCCACCCAAAAGTTAACTTCTGAGATACACATTATCCAATAAAAAAAACATGCAGAGCTCTTTAGACAATGCCATTATACACTACAAGTGGACAATCTGGAATTGATGGCTTTGGACGTCACGTTGATGTAGAAGGTGGTTAAGGTCCCTCTGAGTTCGAAGATCTTCTTGGAGGGCCTGGATGGTCAACTGCAGGTACTATAACAAAGGGGGAAAATAACATATGAATGTTGTAATGAAGCTAACAATTTACAGAGTTCTGTACAAAGATGACAAAAGTTAAATGAAAGAGGAGACACCGACAAAAAGACCCAGAATGGAGGCCACCGAGGAGGCCCGATTCAGCAGCAGCGACCCACCGGCAATGAGTTCTTACCAGCCTCACCCCCCTGTCTGCCTTCCCTTTTACCTAATACCACCCTCTGCCTCTGCCTACTTCCCCATGCTGGAAAAGTGCTGGTATCCAGGAACCTTGCCCATGCTGTACCCTGGGCTGTCTCACTCTGCCTCTGCCCACTCAGGGTATTTGAGTCCAGACACACTCAGGTCTCAGCAGTTCCCCTCACCAGACGTGTCCCCCATGGACTCCTCTGCCCTGCTACAGGCCCTTAAACAGGTGCCCATGCTGGGTCCTGAGCTCAAGGACTGACTCCAGAAAGGAGAATAACAGCAGCACTTCCAACAAAGAGGGACAAGTGCCTATCTGGGTGCCCCCTTCACATCCCCCCCCCTGCACCTTACATCACCCCCCCCCTTGAACATCAACCCCCCCTTGAACATCAACCACCCCCCTTCCCTTGCATATCACCCCCCTTGCACATCAACCCCCCCTTGCACATCAACCCCCCCTTCCCTTTCACATCAACCTCCCCTTGAACATCAACCCCCCCTTGCACATCAACCACCCCCCTTCCCTTGCATATCACCCCCCTTGCACATCAACCCCCCTTCCCTTGCACATCAACCCCCCTTCCCTTGCACATCAACCCCCCCTTGCACATCAACCCCCTTCCCTTGCACATCATCCCCCCTTGCACATCAACCACCCCCCTTCCCTTGCACATCAACCCCTCCTTCCACATCAACCCCCCTTGCACATCAACCACCCCCCTTCCCTTGCACATCAACCCCCCCTTCCACATGAACCCCCCTTCCCTTGCACATCAACCCCCTCTTCCCTTGCACATCAACCACCCCCCTTGCACATCAACCCCCCCTTCCCTTGCACATCAACCCCCCCTTGCACATCAACCCCCCCCCTTGCACATCACCCCCCCCTTGCACATCAACCCCCCCTTCCCTTTCACATCAACCCCCCCTTCCCTTTCACATCAACCCCCCCTTGCACATCAACCACCCCCCTTCCCTTGCATATCACCCCCCTTGCACATCACCCCCCCTTGCACATCAACCCCCCTTGAACATCAACCCCCCCTTGCACATCAACCACCCCCCTTCCCTTGCATATCACCCCCCTTGCACATCAACCACCCCCCTTCCCTTGCACATCAACCCCTCCTTCCACATCAACCCCCCTTGCACATCAACCACCCCCCTTCCCTTGCACATCAACTCCTCCTTCCACATCAACCCCCCCTTGCACATCAACCACCCCCCTTCCCTTGCACATCAACCCCCCCTTCCACATCAACCCCCCTTCCCTTGCACATCAACCCCCTCTTCCCTTGCACATCAACCACCCCCCTTGCACATCAACCGCCCCTTCCCTTGCACATCAACCCCCCCTTGCACATCAACCCCCCCTTCCCTTGCACATCACCCCCCCTTGCACATCAACCCCTCCTTCCACATCAACCCCCCCTTGCACATCAACCACCCCCCTTCCCTTGCACATCAACCCCCCCTTCCCTTGCACATCACCCCCCCTTGCACATCAACCCCTCCTTCCACATCAACCCCCCCTTGCACATCAACCACCCCCCTTCCCTTGCATATCACCCCCCTTGCACATCAACCCCCCTTCCCTTGCACATCAACCCCCCTTCCCTTGCACATCAACCCCCCCTTGCACATCAACCCCCTTCCCTTGCACATCATCCCCCCTTGCACATCAACCACCCCCCTTCCCTTGCACATCAACCCCTCCTTCCACATCAACCCCCCTTGCACATCAACCACCCCCCTTCCCTTGCACATCAACCCCCCCTTCCACATGAACCCCCCTTCCCTTGCACATCAACCCCCTCTTCCCTTGCACATCAACCCCCCCTTCCCTTGCACATCAACCCCCCCTTGCACATCAACCCCCCCCCTTGCACATCACCCCCCCCTTGCACATCAACCCCCCCTTCCCTTTCACATCAACCCCCCCTTCCCTTTCACATCAACCCCCCCTTGCACATCAACCACCCCCCTTCCCTTGCATATCACCCCCCTTGCACATCACCCCCCCTTGCACATCAACCCCCCTTGAACATCAACCCCCCTTGCACATCAACCACCCCCCTTCCCTTGCATATCACCCCCCTTGCACATCAACCCCCCTTCCCTTGCACATCAACCCCTCCTTCCACATCAACCCCCCTTGCACATCAACCACCCCCCTTCCCTTGCACATCAACTCCTCCTTCCACATCAACCCCCCTTCCCTTGCACATCAACCCCCTCTTCCCTTGCACATCAACCACCCCCCTTGCACATCAACCACCCCCCTTCCCTTGCACATCAACCCCCCCTTCCACATCAACCCCCCTTCCCTTGCACATCAACCCCCTCTTCCCTTGCACATCAACCACCCCCCTTGCACATCAACCGCCCCTTCCCTTGCACATCAACTCCTCCTTCCACATCAACCCCCCCTTGCACATCAACCACCCCCCTTCCCTTGCACATCAACCCCCCCTTCCACATCAACCCCCCTTCCCTTGCACATCAACCCCCTCTTCCCTTGCACATCAACCACCCCCCTTGCACATCAACCGCCCCTTCCCTTGCACATCAACCCCCCCTTGCACATCAACCCCCCCTTCCCTTGCACATCACCCCCCCTTGCACATCAACCCCTCCTTCCACATCAACCCCCCCTTGCACATTAACCACCCCCCTTCCCTTGCACATCAACCCCCCCTTCCACATCAACCCCCCTTCCCTTGCACATCAACCCCCTCTTCCCTTGCACATCAACCACCCCCCCCTTGCACATCAACCGCCCCTTCCCTTGCACATCAACCCCCCTTCCCTTGCACATCAACCACCCCCCCCTTGCACATCAACCCCCCCTTCCCTTGCACATCACCCCCCCTTGCACATCAACCACCCCCTTCCCTTGCACATCACCCCCCCCCTTGCACATCAACCCCCTGTTCCCTTGCACATCACCCCCCCTTGAACATCAACCCCCCCTTGCACATCAACCACCCCCCTTCCCTTGCATATCACCCCCCTTGCACATCAACCCCCCCTTGCACATCAACCCCCCCTTCCCTTTCACATCAACCTCCCCTTGAACATCAACCCCCCCTTGCACATCAACCACCCCCCTTCCCTTGCATATCACCCCCCTTGCACATCAACCCCCCTTCCCTTGCACATCAACCCCCCTTCCCTTGCACATCAACCCCCCCTTGCACATCAACCCCCCTTCCCTTGCACATCATCCCCCCTTGCACATCAACCACCCCCCTTCCCTTGCACATCAACCCCTCCTTCCACATCAACCCCCCTTGCACATCAACCACCCCCCTTCCCTTGCACATCAACCCCCCCTTCCACATGAACCCCCCTTCCCTTGCACATCAACCCCCTCTTCCCTTGCACATCAACCACCCCCCTTGCACATCAACCCCCCCTTCCCTTGCACATCAACCCCCCTTGCACATCAACCCCCCCTTGCACATCAACCCCCCCCCTTGCACATCACCCCCCCCCTTGCACATCAACCCCCCCTTCCCTTTCACATCAACCCCCCCTTCCCTTTCACATCAACCCCCCCTTGAACATCAACCCCCCCTTGCACATCAACCACCCCCCTTCCCTTGCATATCACCCCCCTTGCACATCAACCCCCCCTTGCACATCAACCCCCCCCCTTGCACATCACCCCCCCTTGCACATCAACCCCCCCTTGCACATCAACCACCCCCCTTCCCTTGCATATCACCCCCCTTGCACATCAACCACCCCCCTTCCCTTGCACATCAACCCCTCCTTCCACATCAACCCCCCTTGCACATCAACCACCCCCCTTCCCTTGCACATCAACTCCTTCCACATCAACCCCCCCTTGCACATCAACCACCCCCCTTCCCTTGCACATCAACCCCCCCTTCCACATCAACCCCCCTTCCCTTGCACATCAACCCCCTCTTCCCTTGCACATCAACCACCCCCCTTGCACATCAACCGCCCCTTCCCTTGCACATCAACCCCCCCTTGCACATCAACCCCCCCTTCCCTTGCACATCACCCCCCCTTGCACATCAACCCCTCCTTCCACATCAACCCCCCCTTGCACATCAACCACCCCCCTTCCCTTGCACATCAACCCCCCCTTCCACATCAACCCCCCTTCCCTTGCACATCAACCCCCTCTTCCCTTGCACATCAACCACCCCCCCTTGCACATCAACCGCCCCTTCCCTTGCACATCAACCCCCCCTTGCACATCAACCCCCCTTCCCTTGCACATCAACCACCCCCCCCTTGCACATCAACCCCCCCTTCCCTTGCACATCACCCCCCCTTGCACATCAACCACCCCCTTCCCTTGCACATCAACCCCCCCTTGCACATCAACCACCCTCCTTCCCTTGCACATCAACCCCCCCTTCCACATCAACCCCCCTTCCCTTGCACATCAACCCCCTCTTCCCTTGCACATCAACCACCCCCTCTTGCACATCAACCCCCCCTTTCCTTGCACATCAACCCCCCCATGCACATCAACCCCCCCCCCCTTCCCTTGCACATCAACCCCCTATTCCCTTGCACATCAAACCCCCCCCGCCGACAGTCCCAGCCCTTAGATGGGAGGCAAGTCTGAAAGCCCCGGTGGCGCAGATAGCCGTAGACCGCTCCGCCTATAGCCGCTAGCTCTTATCTTCTTTATTGGTGCCCAGCGGCCATTTTGTAGGATCGGCCGCGTGTGTTAGGAGGTACTGGGAGCTCGGTGGTCCCGCAATGTCACTGCCTTTTTCGACACTCACTTTTATTCTGCTCCCGTGGTGTTTGCCTCCTCGTCCCCAGACCCAACCCAAGGGTGGTCCGGCAGGGGGGCACGAATAGCCCGCGATCGCAAGTGTAGCCAGGTCCCCTGTCAGGGCTCAGAGCCCCTCCGGGTACTCACAGGGCAGTCAGCCCCCAGGGTGCACAGGGACAGAGTCACAGGACCCAAAGGAGCCAATAGGGCGGCAGCATGTCCCTGCAGGGAGATTGATACATTTCGCGGGCTGGCAGTTGGTGACAGTTGGTGACCGGAGCAGCTAAGGGAAGGAGGACTAGGCCAGCATCCCCCCAGGCCCCAGATAGCCCTGAGTCACCAGTAGCTGAGTGCTATAGGGACAGGCCCTAGGTTAGGGACCCTGCCCCATTAGCTGTTTGATAGTTGGGGACACAGCGGACGCTGCGTTTCCTGCGGAGAGACTTGGGTTCAAGTCTCCGCCATTAAAGAGAGCTGGACTATCTTCAGGGTGGGATCGCCCCTGACGGATCACCACGCGGGTGGATCCTGGATGTCGTGTGGGAGCTCGTCTGATCCTTTGTGAAGCCATTGCAGGCCCGAGCACTGGAGTGCTCGGCAGGTAACCAGTAACAACAAGTGCACCAACAGAGTACTCACACGGGACTAGTGGCTGCGCAGTCACACACACATCCATATCATTTAAAGGGACATTGTGTGGGGTCACTGGACACGGGGTGGGATCACCCGGTGGGAGGAGGCCCGAGCAAATAATTATTTATTATTTTGTCCGAATTTGGGCTGGTATTACTCAGTCAAATGTATATCTTAGGGAGCTTCAGACAAACCCGACTATCCCTGTCAGGCTCCAAACCGCGCCCCTGCACTCTTTCTTAAATCTGTCTCAGCGTCTCCCCTCCTGAAACCCCTCTCCTGGCTTCCTGTCACATCCCGCATCTCACACTCAATTCCCCTCCTCACTTTTAAAGCTGGGACAGTCCCGTTTTTTTAACCCCTGTCCCGTTTTTTTAACATCTGTGTGTGGCAGCAGCCGCCTGAGGTGATGAAGGACCTGAGTATCACCAGAGCGGCTCAGGTAAGCAGCGCTCCGGGGGGGACAGGGTATAAGAGGAGTGGGGCTTGGGGGATGGGGGGGAGGGGGTATAAGAGGCTTGGGGGATAGAAGAACGAGTCTGCGGAGGGAGAAACACCTCACTACCGTCTCTCCTCCTCCCCACACCGGGCAGCAGCTGCGGAGGAGAGCACCTGCTCCGCAGTGCCGCAGTGTAAGAGGAGAGGGAGCTATGCAGGGCCCTGACAGGGGAAGGGCAGGAGGGCCATGGGACACCACCAGGCCTGATGCCTAATCCCAGCATCATTGGTCTCCTTGACTTCAATACATGTTGTATGATTAACTTTTGCAGACACCCCCCCCCCCCCAATTTTCTGTGCCTCATAAAATGACTCAGTGTGATCTAAGCTGTCAGACCGTCCCTCATGCATTTCAAATTGCCACTTCTTGCAGCTGATTGTCATTCTTGTTTTGAGAGTGTCTGAAAGTGAGTGAGAGAGTGTGTATGAGTGAGAGGGTCTGAGAGTGTGTGATTTCCCACCCCCCCTGCTCCGATTTGTGTGTGTGAGAGAATACAGACACCAACCCACAATCAGTCATACAGTAGTCACCCACCACCCAAGTGTCAGTCAGTCACCCAAGTGTCAGTCAGTCAGTCAGTCACACAAGTGTCAGTCAGTCAGTCAGTCACACAAGTGTCAGTCAGTCACCCAAGTGTCAGTCAGTCACCCAAGTGTCAGTCAATCAGTCACACAAGTGTCAGTCAGTCAGTCAGTCACACAAGTGTCAGTCAGTCAGTCACCCAAGTGTCAGTCAGTCAGTCAGTCACACAAGTGTCAGTCAGTCACCCAAGTGGCAGTCAGTCACCCAAGTGTCAGTCAGTCAGTCACACAAGTGTCAGTCAGTCAGTCAGTCACCCAAGTGTCAGTCAGTCAGTCACACAAGTGTCAGTCAGTCACACAAGTGCCAGTCAATCAGTCACCCAAGTGTCAGTCAGTCAGTCACACAAGTGTCAGTCAGTCAGTCACACAAGTGTCAGTCAGTCAGTCACTCGTGTCAGTCAGTCAGTCACCCAAGTGTCAGTCAGTCAGTCACCCAAGTGTCAGTCAGTCTGTCAGTCAGTCACACAAGTGCCAGTCAGTCACACAAGTGTCAGTCAGTCAGTCAGTCACACAAGTGTCAGTCAGTCAGTCATCCAAACCTGGAAAACCAGTTGCGAGTTGCAACATCATCAATACCAGCTAACATCACACGCCTCACCAAAGAGAAGCAGTTCCAGTTAATTGAATGTTTGACCAAATATAGCAGGCTAATTTTTAAGTTGATCATTTTGTATGGCCCGCGAATGATGTTATAAATATCCAAATGGCCCTTGGCAGAAAAAAGGTTCCCCACCCCTGCTATAAAGTACACCAAGTTTGGCATAGGATTTGGATGTCAGGGTATCAATGTGCAACCCAAATGTTAAATGGGAGTTGAACTATATGCCCAGATATTTCAAACCAGTAACAGGGGCTAGGATGGTATTAGAGTTGGTTTTTATCTGAAGCTCTGTCATTGGAAGCGTTAGCAATTTAGCTCTGGTCCCAAATACCATTGTTACAGTCTTGTCAGTGTTTAAAATCAGTTTGTTTTAGGAAATCCAGTTTCAAGTCTCAAAAAATCAGATTGAAGTATGTGTTCAAGGTCAGAGAGGCGAGGGCTGCGTGCATATAGGATAAGATCTAAGGCCTCTCACAATAACCCGTTAGGAATATTAATTCCTCATCTATCCGACATAAGTATAAAATATAGTCTACCAAGACCCCTAATACAGAGTTACCCACCTTATACGGGATCAGCTGCCAGACGAGTACAGTAAATGTATCTTATTTCTTTTGCCACTGGAGGGCAGCGTGGAGTTACACGGAGTGGCGCCCGTAAGGACGACGTGCCAGTTAGGCGGAAGGAGAAGCGCACACACTTTTATGTGAAACGGATATATTTGGGGAGGGATTTAGTAGTCTGAGTAAGAAAATTAACCATTTAAATATGCACAGATTTAATCCCACTTTTGGAAATTAGGGATGTTGCCTAAAAGTTTGAGAATGCATAGAGTGCCACCCATGGGCTTTAATGAAGCAGCATTTGTGGGCTAAAGGGAACAGCATTCTGTATAAAGGTATTTTGGACTCGATATAAATAATTGATGCCAAAAACTAATATTAAGTAAATTGAGAATGGAAAAAACTTCAGCACAAACGTACAGAATGTGATATTCTGAGAGATCTGACAGATGTTATCAAATCCCACAATGAATATATAAAAAATGTCTGTATAGAACGAGTCAAACAAGAATATGCCAATAAAACGTTTAATTGGGAGATACAGGGGCCACAATTCAGGTCATTTAGCTGAAAGAAGAGAAGCCGGTCAGCCAGTAGAGCAGGTCAGCCGGTCAGCCAGAAGAGCAGGTCAGCCGTTCAGCCAGTAGAGCAGGTCAGCCGGTAGAGCAGGTCAGCCGGTCAGCTCTGAGATCAGCATTACTTATATCCCCTAAACGTTGTCCCCTGCATGTAATGCTGCAACACAGCCTACACTGCATATACTGTACCTGAGATACTTAACCCTTTCTTTTCGCTCGACTCTAATCTGAATGATTTGCTAATTGGTTTGTAATTAGAGAGATATTTGTAGCAGAATCCCATGTATGTTCTTTTTACCTTTTTAGATACCGTTTTGTGTAATAAAAGATATGAGATCAGAGGGGCTTCCTGTTTGCACTCGTGTTTTGGCAGAAGTGTATACACTGGCGACACACTTTATTCGAGCTCGGCTAGTCCCACGAATTCGGGTATACCCGGGTGTATTGAGGTTTGTGACTGTTTTCTGCCCGAGTGCATTGAGGTATTTTCCAAGCAGGGATTGAAGCATTTTATTCCCGCTGGCTGCAATACTGCACAGTATATATATATATACTGCATTACAATTCATGAATTTATGCCATCTGGTAGACACGCGAAGCATTGCAGCCTATTAAATCCTAATCATTATCATTTAACAGATCAGCCGCCCGTCAGCCAGGCATGAACCCAGGCTGGGAAGGCAAACACAACGGGGCTTGTCAGAGGTGAGGAGCGGCGCATTCCAGGTATCTGCCAGGTACATACTGGGTATTTGCTCGAATAAAGTGTGTCGGTGCAGTATGTGACCCTATAAATCTCCCTCACACCCGGGCTTGGCAGCGTGACACTAGTGCAGCGTCCTGGGGAAGAATCACTGAGCTGTTAGCAATAGATACAACGGACAGAAAAGACACTACACATAGGTTTGATTAAAGAGAGTATTTTATTTAAATAATTAATCTCTTTGCTGGGAGGGGCCTGCAGCACATTGCGGAGCGATATAGTAACACGCAGAGCAATGCACTGCAGGCCCCTCCGGCAGCGAAGGGGTGAAGACCAATGCAGGGTGTATAAAGATCTCACTGATAATTCATGCACAAAGGGCAGTGTGTTGCTGTGATCCAGAGGAAGGCGAAACATAACCCCTGCTGTGCAATGGGGGAAAAAAATTCCTTCCTGACCCCATTAAATGGCGATCGGATGGTCCCTGGATCACTGCGCAGTGAGATCAGATGGAGCAGCACAGATCAGCGTTGTTATACACAGGGGCACACTCAGTATATAGAGATGCGGGTGATGGGGCCCTTGTGCCCCTGTGTATAACTCACCTGCTCCCCCATCCCCCTGCATATCTATCCCATTCGCCCCTTTTCCTCCCGCATACCTCGCAGGGCCGGCCGTCCATTAGGCGGTCGCCTAGCGCGCAGAGGTCCTAGGGGCGCATTAATAATCATTATTATTTTTTCCTCTTATTATTTCTAATTTATTTATCTTTTTTTTTAAATTATTCTTTTTTTTATCCAGTATTTTGGCGCCCTTTTATTTTTATTTTGTGTCGCGCTGGGGTGCGGTCGCACCCCCTGCAGCCCCGATAGCTACGCCACTGTTTATTTTATTATTTTATTTATCTTATTATTTTTTATACAACTGGGGCACAAATTTTAAGTTTCGCCTCGGGCGCATGAAACCCGTGCTCCGGCCCTGCTCCTTGTTCTCTCTCTCCCTCTCACGCCCAATATCCCTATCTCCCTCTACTACCTGCCCCTCCCGCAGCCTTCCTGATCTTATCTGCCTCTCCTGCGGTCAAACCAACTTCTCAGGGCCCCTAGAAAACCCCTGTATCTACGCCCTGGCTCCTCTGCTACCTGCTCCTGGCTTCTTCTCCGCCTAAAAAAGGTGAAGCAGCAGATCTGTCCGCACCTCTCGTATTCTCCTACCTGCTCCCGGGGTCTTCTCCGCCTAAAAAAGGTGAAGCAGCAGATCCGGCCACACCTGTCGTATGCTCCATGGTCATCGTACACCACGTCTGCGTCATCGGCCGCCTTGTAGCCCACCTCATTGTTCCACTTGACGCCCGCTTTGTCGTATGCCTCGTCGTCCGCCTCGTAGCCCGCCTCGTCGTCTGGTGGCACAAAGGGCACCACCTTCGTGCGTGTCCTGATCTGCAGGAGACATGACGTGTTTGTAACCAGGGACAGTGATACTCTGTATCGCAAGAGCTCCTGTGCCACTTATACCCCATCCCCAATACCACGTTATACCGCCCTCCACAGGGCAAATACCCGTTATACCCACCTCCCCAGGCCCAGTACCCAGTTATACAACCCTCCCAAGGCCCAGTACCCGTTATACCCACCTCACCAGGCCCAGTAGCCATTATATACCCCTCCCCAGAAGGTCATGTTTCTATTTATCAAAAATACATTGAGTTACCTCTGGTTTTCAGGCATGTCCTGGGGGAGTTATCACAGAGACACAGAAACGTCGCTGAGTTTGGTGAGTAACTCCCTTAACCTCTCAGCAGTTGAATTCCCCATTAGGCGCTTAGCACGTTAAAAACAAGCGTTGCTATTTCTCTGCATGAAGTTGCAGGTAATTGGAAGAGTTACACAGTGACGGCTATTTCATCACTCACCTTCTTCCCCCGAAACGGTCTTTTCTGTCTTATTTCCGGCTTCACATCGGATATCCATATCCATTCTTGGCCTCTGATCTGTATGCAGGACAATGCTTTAAGACAGGGTTGCACAACCTTTTCCCCCTGCTCCCCCCTCCACCTTCCCCACCTTGTCTCCGACGTTCTGATGTAACGACGTCATGTGATATCACGTTGCTATGGCAATGCCATATCATGTGACGCCACGTTGCTGTCGCCAGAAGCCGCCGGAGACAAGGAAAGGGAACTTACAGAGGCCTTGCGCGCGATCTCCGGCATTTAATTTAAATGCTGTGGGGAAGAGCGAGGGGCCTCTGTAAGCGCCGAGCCCCTCCTCCCAAGAAAATGTCGTGCCCCTCGATTTGCGCACCCCTGCTTTAAGAGATATTCTGGGACCCTCCAACTCCTCCATCGGACCCTTCCTCATATTGACTGACCTTGCAGTGCTCTGCACTGACTTGCACTGACCTGCTATGGTGCCTCTCAAAATACCATGCTAACTCATTCTGAACATACATGTGTCCTTTCTACATGTTACTCAGCTTGTATGGGCCACAGACAGCTTTCCCGGGGTCCAGGACTAGTTTCCACCGGAGACACTCACCCATGGGTCGGCGACTTTGCGAGAACCCACCCCCCCCCCCAACCTGTTTTCTCTTGCACTGCCATAGACAACAACATTTCGGCCTGCTGGTCTTTCTCAGGTAAAGTGGCTAAACCCACTAAATCCAGCAAAGAAAGGCCAGCAGCCGAAACATTGTAGTCTGTGGCACAATAAATTATCTTTTTTTATTCAAATCCGTGTGCCCTTTCCCATCAATCATATTGTATCCATTGGACGAAATGCCGGTCTTCCCTGAGACTAAGGGGCACCGGTAAAAGTATCACTACTTATTGTTTTTTTTTTGGTTTGCAGCAAATCCCCATCATTTGTGCGTTCTCTTGCTCTGCCCCAATCTGACACACCACCTTGCTCTCTCACCCCCCTCTTAGACTCCCCCGTCACCCTTTCCTTCCTCAAAGGTTGTCCTTTAATCAGATCTTACCCAAATTGTCTCCATCTCCCTTGGAAATGTTCTGTCTTTAAGCTGTGCGGCTCCTCTTGATCCGAACTTTCTTAGCTTTAGGTTTCGGCTCCGAGGGTCTAAAAAATAAGCGACTCCGAAAAGATGTGAAATATGCGCACGGGTCCTAATGGGGCACTGAGGGGGAGACTTAAATACTAGTAAATATAATCTACTGTGCTAACAAATATAATCTATTAACTAACAAATATAACTTATTAAACTAAGAAATATAATTTATTAAACTAACAAATATAACTTATTAAACTAAGAAATATAACTTATTCAACTAAGAAATATAATTTATTAAACTTAGAAATATAATCTATTAAACTAAATAAATATCTATTCAACTAAATAAATATCTATTCAACTAAATAAATATAATCTATTTAAAAACAATACAATAAAAAGCTGGAGAAAAGATACGTCAACCAAGCCACAGATGTGATGCCAATGAGCGTTGAACTCCTTGCAGATCCACCGTCAGCTGGTTGTGGCAGAAAGTGGTGACATACAGTAGAACAGAGTGGTTGAGCTGTAACCACGGCAGTCAGGTCAGAAATCAACACAATATTTTTTGAAATTTAGAATGAGAATGTTCAGTATGTCACATTCTGGGCTCAGACTCTGAGCCCTGTCACATGTCAGCAGCTTGTGATAATAGAAGGTATCCATATACTGGGATGTGATAAGCTACATGAAGGTCATTTTATACTGGGTCCCATAACCTGCTTTATATGAAGTATCATTTTACACTAATTAGTAGAGATGTTACATTTTGAAAAATAGCACTTCTGGCGGCATTGTTCATTTTCTCTACAAATGATAAATGAAAAAGTTGGATAAAACGTTATATGTGTGTGTGAGCGCGCAATATATATAGAGGTATCAGTACCGTGTTAGCCGAGCTTCAATAATCAAAAAATAAATAGATGATACCGTTCTGTGGCTAACGAAATGCTTTTATTTGTGCGAGATTTCGAGATACACTGATCTCTTCTTCCGGCGATGTTACAATGAATGAAGCAAGCAAAAGGTATACTTAAAAACAGTGTCTCTTGGAATGTTATCTGTGCTGGTCCTTCCCCCAGTGTGGATGTGTTTTATGCCTAGAGGTGTCAAAAGGTTCCTGAAAGCAAGTGATGAAAGAGTGTGTATGTGTATCAGTGTGAATGAAAATGAATGGAGAGCCCACAGTATATACAGTGCTTTACAAAAGGTGTGTGTGGAGTGGGAGTGGATATAAATGGTGTGGGTGGGTGTGGAAATGTGAGAGTTTGTAGCACAACTAAAAGTGTGTGTGGATACTTTGTGGTCCCTATTGGTGTATAGGGATGGAAAAACAGTATTTGTATGTGTAAAAGACAGCTGTGTGTGCATACATATAGCACAGTATGTTAAATTATGCCGCGGGGTCATGTGACGTCACCCTCGTCAAATGCCGCTGCAGGTCACGTGACGCCGCATCAAGGTAAGGGGGGGCGCGAGCACCAGCAGAGGGAAGGCAGGGGGGCGAGCTGCAAAATTTTGTGCTCCCCTGGTATAACCAATAAATAATATAGCTGATATAGCAATTTGGTTGTGGCTAGAGAGAGATTATAATGGCAGTGAGAATTAGTGGTCAGAATTAATAACAGTGCAATTACTAAAAAGTAGCTGTAATAAAATAATAATAAACACTATGCCTAAACACAATAAAAATCCAGAAACCTAGCTCTAATAGCTATGTTATAACTCAATCATAAAAGGATCCAATTCGGGCATCCTCTGGAGCCCTGGCAGCTCTCTTCAGGGAAACAACCACCTCCTCGATAGATATCTAAACAAAAAAAAAGAAGAGAAAGCGCCCGCTCCATGTGTAAATTCGGTTTAACAATTTCATTTCCTGGACAAGATAAAAATAGCAAACTCACAAACATCCGTTTGGTAAAAGCATTGTGTGAGACAGGCTCGTGCTCCGTGGTAATCCGGTGGTCAATCCGCAGCTCCAGAGTTTGGACGATGACCGGGAAACTCGATAGGCTGCGCCCCTCGCAGTGTGGTCCTCCGGCAATCTGTGGTATGTTGTGGTTCCACTGTAAATCCGGTGTCTCGTCTTGGTCGCGTACCAACTTCCCTTCCGGCGTCAGGACGTATAGTGTGGCAATAGCAACGAGAAGAAAGTACTGAGGTGGGTTTGGATCCCCCTCGGTTATTTCTTGTTTTATTAATAAATAATTTACTATATTTTAATCTCTGGTGCGCATTGTGTGCATTTTTCTTCTTGTCTGCGCAGTGCTTCAGATGCTGCATCTGAAAAAATGCCGGTGGATCGGGATGTGAGGTAGGGAAGTGACGTCCGCGCCGGAATGTCATTGCCACGCCTCCATATATTTATTGCCACGCCCCCAATCGCACCCGCTGCATACCCTGCAAAGCCATAAAAAGCTCAGGCTTCAGCAAGTGTATTGCAGCGTGTGTGCCTTCCCTCCGTCTGAAATACTATAGACGCAGCCTTATCGACGCTTACTAAATAGGCCCGTGTCTCTCTCTCTCTCTCTCTGTGTCTCTGTCTCTCTCTGTGTCTCTGTCTCTCTCTGTGTGTCTCTGTCTCTCTCTGTGTGTCTCTGTCTCTCACTGTGTGTCTCTCTGTGTCTCTGTCTCTCTCTCTGTGTGTCTCTGTCTCTCTCTGTGTGTCTCTGTCTCTCTCTGTGTGTCTCTGTCTCTCTGTGTGTCTCTCTGTGTCTCTCTCTCTCTCTCTCTGTGTCTCTGTCTCTCTCTGTGTGTCTCTGTCTCTCTCTGTGTGTCTCTGTCTCTCTCTGTGTGTCTCTCTGTGTCTCTGTCTCTCTGTGTCTCTGTCTCTCTGTGTGTCTCTGTTTCTCTCTGTGTGTCTCTGTTTCTCTCTGTGTGTCTCTGTCTCTCTCTGTGTGTCTCTGTTTCTCTCTGTGTGTCTCTGTGTGTGTCTCTGTATCTCTGTCTCTCTCTGTGTCTCTGTGTGTGTCTCTGTGTCTCTCAAATCAAATCAGCTTGATTGGCATGTCAAAAGAACATTTCAGTATTGCCAAAGCGTGAGTAATAGGGGGTGTGGGACAATGATTACACGAATACTAGGGGGTACGGTATAATGGTTATACAGTATATTACTTTTGTCTCTCTCTCTCTCTCTCTCTTCTCTCTCTCTCTCTCTCTCTCTCTCTCTCTGTGTGTCTGTCTCTCTCTCTCTGTGTCTCTCTCTCCCTATGTCCCTCTCTCTGTCTCTCTCTCATTCTCTGTCTCTCTTTCTGTGTCTCTCTCTCATTCTCTGTCTCTCTCTCTCATTCTCTGTCTCTCTCTCATTCTCTGTCTCTCTCTCATTCTCTGTCTCTCTCTCATTCTCTGTCTCTCTCTCTCATCCCTGTATGATAGGTATGTTCCAACTCAATTTTTTGCTCTTCTTTTCCGTTTGAGAGGAGGGAGTCCCTCACCTCTTCAGCCACACACCAGGAACGCTGGATTGCTTTCAGACGCTCGGAGAGGCGGATACAGTTGTGGATTGCACGATTTCTCGCCCCCTCCCTGCCTTTCACGCCCCCTCCCTGCCTTTCACGCCCCCTCCCTGCCTTTCATGCCCCCCTCCCTGCCTTTCACGCCCCCACCCCCCTCCCTGCCTTCCACGCCCCCAACCCCTTCCCTGCCTTTCACGCCCCACCTCCCTGCTTTCACGCCCCCCCCTCCCTGCCTTTCACGCCCCCCCTCCCTGCCTTTCACACCCCCCTCCCTGCCTTTCACACCCCCACCCCCCTCCCTGCCTTTCACGCCCCCACCCCCCTCCCTGCCTTTCACGCCCCTACCCCCCTCCCTGCCTTTCCACCCCCCTCCCTGCCTTTCACGCCCCTACCCCCCTCCCTGCCTTTCCACCCCCCTCCCTGCCTTTCCACCCCCACCCCCCCTCCTGCCTTTCACGCCCCCTCCCTGCCTTTCCATCCCCCTCCCTGCCTTTCACGCCCCCACCCCCTCCCTGCTTTTCCACCCCCCACCCTGCCTTTCACGCCCCCCCTGCCTTTCACGCCCCCACCCCCCTCCCTTCTTTTCACGCCCCCCGTCCCCTCCCTGCCTTTCACGCCCCCCTCCCTGCCTTTCACGCCCCCTCCCCGCCTTTCACGCCCCCTCCCTGCCTTTCACGCCCCCGTCCCCTCCCTGCCTTTCACGCCCCCGTCCCCTCCCTGCCTTTCACGCCCCCATCCCCTCCCTGCCTTTTACGCCCCCGTCCCCTGCCTGCCTTTATCGCCCCCGTCCCCTCCCTGCCTTTAACGCCCCCCCCCTCCCTGCCTTTCACGCCCCCGTCCCCTCCCTGCCTTTCACGCCCCGTCCCCTCCCTGCCTTTAACGCACCCGTCCCCCCCTCCCTGCCTTTCACGCCCCCACCCCCTCCCTTTCACGCCCCCACCCCCTCCCTGCCTTTCACGCCCCCACCCCCTCCCTGGCTTTCACGCCCCCACCCCCCTCCCTGCCTTTCACGCCCCCACCCCCCTCCTTGCCTTTCACGCCCCCCCTCCCTGCCTTTCACGCCCCCCCTCCATGCCTTTCACGCCCCGTCCCCTCCCTGCCTTTAACGCACCCGTCCCCCCCCCCTCCCTGCCTTTCACGCCCCCACCCCCCTCCCTGCCTTTCACGCCCCCACCCCCTCCCTGCCTTTCACGCCCCCACCCCCCTCCTTGCCTTTCACGCCCCCCCTCCCTGCCTTTCACGCCCCCCTCCATGCCTTTCACGCCCCCCCTCCCTGACTTTCACATGGAAATGTATTTTATTACACATCATTTTGCCATGGCACTGCTCCCTCGGCATTGAAGTAATCTTTGAACGAATCTCGGATACATTTTGCCATTTTCCCTGTTACATTATTAGCTTTATTTCGACGGAGAGAACAAGTAATTACATCTTCAGAATCGATAACAGAAGAATCAACAGACCCTTCTAAATCGATGACCACATTGTGAAGTACAGTGACACATTTCCCAATATGTTTGGCATTTGGCACAGATGTTTCTATAGATTTTAAGAGTATTCTCCATTTTCCTGACATGATACCGAATGCACATTCAACACAACGTTGAGCCCTAGATAGTCTGTAGTTGTAAATTTCGGCCTCTTTTGATAACGATTTTCTAGGATACGGCTTCATGAGGTACTTCAGCAACGGGTAGGACTCATCTGCTACGAGTACATGAGGCATCTTGTCCCGGTTACTTGATGGCAATGTTTTGTCAGCTGGAAACACAAGTTTTTTTTGTTCGATTAACTTGAGCGGTGAGGATGCTCTGAACACACCACCATCGCTTTGCTTCCCATATACTCCGACGTCAATCGCAATAAAACGACATTTGGCATCAGCAACAGCTTGCAAAACTATCGAATGAAAATGTTTGTACAGTAATTGTAGAACATTGACCCTGACTTTGCTGGGAGTTTTATTCGAATATGCTTGCCATCGATAAATTAGTCTGAACAGGAGTAATTTTTCCCTCTATTTTTTTAACAATATAATCAAATGTTGTTATAGACATTCACATATACTGTATTCAAAGAATTTACGTGCATGCAAGCGAAGCATGGGATATAAGGTTGCAAATTCTCCAAGTGTCTCACGCTGGACATTTATATCATGGACATTTGTTGTCCTGCCACCCAAAAGTTAACTTCTGAGATACACATTATCCAATAAAAAAAACATGCAGAGCTCTTTAGACAATGCCATTATACACTACAAGTGGACAATCTGGAATTGATGGCTTTGGACGTCACGTTGATGTAGAAGGTGGTTAAGGTCCCTCTGAGTTCGAAGATCTTCTTGGAGGGCCTGGATGGTCAACTGCAGGTACTATAACAAAGGGGGGAAATAACATATGAATGTTGTAATGAAGCTAACAATTTACAGAGTTCTGTACAAAGATGACAAAAGTTAAATGAAAGAGGAGACACCGACAAAAAGACCCAGAATGGAGGCCACCGAGGAGGCCCGATTCAGCAGCAGCGACCCACCGGCAATGAGTTCTTACCAGCCTCACCCCCCTGTCTGCCTTCCCTTTTACCTAATACCACCCTCTGCCTCTGCCTACTTCCCCATGCTGGAAAAGTGCTGGTATCCAGGAACCTTGCCCATGCTGTACCCTGGGCTGTCTCACTCTGCCTCTGCCCACTCAGGGTATTTGAGTCCAGACACACTCAGGTCTCAGCAGTTCCCCTCACCAGACGTGTCCCCCATGGACTCCTCTGCCCTGCTACAGGCCCTTAAACAGGTGCCCATGCTGGGTCCTGAGCTCAAGGACTGACTCCAGAAAGGAGAATAACAGCAGCACTTCCAACAAAGAGGGACAAGTGCCTATCTGGGTGCCCCCTACACATCCCCCCCCCTGCACCTCACATCACCCCCCCCCTTGCACATCACCCCCCCTTGAACATCAACCACCCCCCTTCCCTTGCATATCACCCCCCTTGCACATCAACCCCCCCTTCCCTTTCACATCAACCTCCCCTTGAACATCAACCCCCCCTTGCACATCAACCACCCCCCTTCCCTTGCATATCACCCCCCTTGCACATCAACCCCCCTTCCCTTGCACATCAACCCCCCTTCCCTTGCACATCAACCCCCCCTTGCACATCAACCCCCTTCCCTTGCACATCATCCCCCCTTGCACATCAACCACCCCCCTTCCCTTGCACATCAACCCCTCCTTCCACATCAACCACCCCCCTTCCCTTGCACATCAACCCCCCCTTCCACATGAACCCCCCTTCCCTTGCACATCAACCCCCTCTTCCCTTGCACATCAACCACCCCCCCTTGCACATCAACCCCCCCTTCCCTTGCACATCAACCCCCCCTTGCACATCAACCCCCCCCTTGCACATCACCCCCCCTTGCACATCAACCCCCCCTTCCCTTTCACATCAACCCCCCCTTGCACATCAACCACCCCCCTTCCCTTGCATATCACCCCCCTTGCACATCAACCCCCCTTGAACATCAACCCCCCCTTGCACATCAACCACCCCCCCTTCCCTTGCATATCACCCCCCTTGCACATCAACCACCCCCCTTCCCTTGCACATCAACCCCTCCTTCCACATCAACCCCCCTTGCACATCAACCACCCCCCTTCCCTTGCACATCAACTCCTCCTTCCACATCAACCCCCCCTTGCACATCAACCACCCCCCTTCCCTTGCACATCAACCCCCCCTTCCACATCAACCCCCCTTCCCTTGCACATCAACCCCCTCTTCCCTTGCACATCAACCACCCCCCTTGCACATCAACCGCCCCTTCCCTTGCACATCAACTCCTCCTTCCACATCAACCCCCCCTTGCACATCAACCACCCCCCTTCCCTTGCACATCAACCCCCCCTTCCACATCAACCCCCCTTCCCTTGCACATCAACCCCCTCTTCCCTTGCACATCAACCACCCCCCTTGCACATCAACCGCCCCTTCCCTTGCACATCAACCCCCCCTTGCACATCAACCCCCCCTTCCCTTGCACATCAACCCCTCCTTCCACATCAACCCCCCCTTGCACATCAACCACCCCCCTTCCCTTGCACATCAACCCCCCCTTCCACATCAACCGCCCCTCCCCTTGCACATCAACCGCCCCTTCCCTTGCACATCAACCCCCCTTCCCTTGCACATCAACCACCCCCCCCTTGCACATCAACCCCCCCCTTCCCTTGCACATCACCCCCCCTTGCACATCAACCACCCCCTTCCCTTGCACATCACCCCCCCCCCCTTGCACATCAACCCCCTGTTCCCTTGCACATCACCCCCCCTTGAACATCAACCCCCCCTTGCACATCAACCACCCCCCTTCCCTTGCATATCACCCCCCCTTGCACATCAACCCCCCCCTTGCACATCAACCCCCCCTTCCCTTTCACATCAACCTCCCTTGAACATCAACCCCCCCTTGCACATCAACCACCCCCCCTTCCCTTGCATATCACCCCCCTTGCACATCAACCCCCCTTCCCTTGCACATCAACCCCCCCTTCCCTTGCACATCAACCCCCCCTTGCACATCAACCCCCCTTCCCTTGCACATCATCCCCCCTTGCACATCAACCACCCCCCTTCCCTTGCACATCAACCCCTCCTTCCACATCAACCCCCCCTTGCACATCAACCACCCCCCCTTCCCTTGCACATCAACCCCCCCTTCCACATGAACCCCCCTTCCCTTGCACATCAACCCCCTCTTCCCTTGCACATCAACCACCCCCCTTGCACATCAACCCCCCCTTCCCTTGCACATCAACCCCCCTTGCACATCACCCCCCCTTGCACATCAACCCCCCCCCCTTGCACATCACCCCCCCTTGCACATCAACCCCCCCTTCCCTTTCACATCAACCCCCCCCTTCCCTTTCACATCAACCCCCCCTTGAACATCAACCCCCCCTTGCACATCAACCACACCCCCTTCCCTTGCATATCACCCCCCTTGCACATCAACCCCCCTTGCACATCAACCCCCCCCCTTGCACATCACCCCCCCTTGCACATCAACCCCCCTTGAACATCAACCCCCCCTTGCACATCAACCACCCCCCCTTCCCTTGCATATCACCCCCCCTTGCACATCAACCACCCCCCTTCCTTGCACATCAACCCCTCCTTCCACATCAACCCCCCTTGCACATCAACCACCCCCTTCCCTTGCACATCAACTCCTTCCACATCAACCCCCCTTGCACATCAACCACCCCCCTTCCCTTGCACATCAACCCCCCTTCCACATCAACCCCCCTTCCCTTGCACATCAACCCCCTCTTCCCTTGCACATCAACCACCCCCCTTGCACATCAACCGCCCCTTCCCTTGCACATCAACTCCTCCTCCACATCAACCCCCCCTTGCACATCAACCACCCCCCTTCCCTTGCACATCAACCCCCCCTTCCACATCAACCCCCCTTCCCTTGCACATCAACCCCTCCTCCACATCAACCACCCCCCCTTCCCCTTGCACATCAACCCCCCCTTCCACATGAACCCCCCTTCCCTTGCACATCAACCCCCCTCTTCCCTTGCACATCAACCACCCCCCTTGCACATCAACCCCCCCCTTCCCTTGCACATCAACCCCCCTTGCACATCAACCCCCCCCTTGCACATCACCCCCCCCCTTGCACATCAACCCCCCCTTCCCTTTAACATCAACCCCCCCTTCCCTTTCACATCAAACCCCCCCTTGCACATCAACCACCCCCCTTCCCTTGCATATCACCCCCCTTGCACATCAACCCCCCTTGAACATCAACCCCCCCTTGCACATCAACCACCCCCCTTCCCTTGCATATCACCCCCCTTGCACATCAACCACCCCCCTTCCCTTGCACATCAACCCCTCCTTCCACATCAACCCCCCTTGCACATCAACCACCCCCCCTTCCCTTGCACATCACTCCTCCTTCCACATCAACCCCCCCCTCTGCACATCAACCACCCCCCTTCCCTTGCACATCAACCCCCCCCTTCCACATCAACCCCCCCTTCCCTTGCACATCAACCCCCTCCTACCCCCCCCTTGCACATCAACCACCCCCCCCATGCACACTACCCCACCCACCTCCTCTCCCTAGCACTACACACAGCATCAACCCCCCTTCCCTTGCACATCAACTCCTCCTTCCACATCAACCCCCCTTGCACATCAACCACCCCCCTTCCCTTGCACATCAACCCCCCCCTTCCACATCAACCCCCCTTCCCTTGCACATCAACCCCCTCTTCCCTTGCACATCAACCACCCCCCTTGCACATCAACCGCCCCTTCCCTTGCACATCAACCCCCCCTTGCACATCAACCCCCCCTTCCCTTGCACATCACCCCCCCTTGCACATCAACCCCTCCTTCCACATCAACCCCCCCTTGCACATCAACCACCCCCCTTCCCTTGCACATCAACCCCCCCTTCCACATCAACCCCCCTTCCCTTGCACATCAACCCCCTCTTCCCTTGCACATCAACCACCCCCCCCTTGCACATCAACCGCCCCTTCCCTTGCACATCAACCCCCCTTGCACATCAACCCCCCTTCCCTTGCACATCAACCACCCCCCCCCTTGCACATCAACCCCCCCTTCCCTTGCACATCACCCCCCCTTGCACATCAACCACCCCCTTCCCTTGCACATCACCCCCCCCCTTGCACATCAACCCCCTGTTCCCTTGCACATCACCCCCCTTGAACATCAACCCCCCCTTGCACATCAACCACCCCCCTTCCCTTGCATATCACCCCCCTTGCACATCAACCCCCCCTTGCACATCAACCCCCCCTTCCCTTTCACATCAACCTCCCCTTGAACATCAACCCCCCCTTGCACATCAACCACCCCCCTTCCCTTGCATATCACCCCCCCTTGCACATCAACCCCCCTTCCCTTGCACATCAACCCCCCTTCCCTTGCACATCAACCCCCCCTTGCACATCAACCCCCCTTCCCTTGCACATCAACCCCCCCTTGCACATCAAACCCCCTTCCCTTGCACATCATCCCCCCTTGCACATCAACCACCCCCCTTCCCTTGCACATCAACCCCTCCTTCCACATCAACCCCCCTTGCACATCAACCACCCCCCTTCCCTTGCACATCAACCCCCCCTTCCACATGAACCCCCCTTCCCTTGCACATCAACCCCCTCTTCCCTTGCACATCAACCACCCCCCTTGCACATCAACCCCCCCCTTCCCTTGCACATCAACCCCCCTTGCACATCAACCCCCCCTTGCACATCAACCCCCCCCCCTTGCACATCACCCCCCCCTTGCACATCAACCGCCCCTTCCCTTTCACATCAACCCCCCCTTCCCTTTCACATCAACCCCCCCTTGAACATCAACCCCCCCTTGCACATCAACCACCCCCCTTCCCTTGCATATCACCCCCCTTGCACATCAACCCCCCCTTGCACATCAACCCCCCCCCTTGCACATCACCCCCCCTTGCACATCAACCCCCCCTTGAACATCAACCCCCCCTTGCACATCAACCACCCCCCTTCCCTTGCATATCACCCTCCTTGCACATCAACCACCCCCCTTCCCTTGCACATCAACCCCTCCTTCCACATCAACCCCCCTTGCACATCAACCACCCCCCTTCCCTTGCACATCAACTCCTTCCACATCAACCCCCCCTTGCACATCAACCACCCCCCTTCCCTTGCACATCAACCCCCCCTTCCACATCAACCCCCCTTCCCTTGCACATCAACCCCCTCTTCCCTTGCACATCAACCACCCCCCTTGCACATCAACCGCCCCTTCCCTTGCACATCAACCCCCCTTGCACATCAACCCCCCCTTCCCTTGCACATCACCCCCCCTTGCACATCAACCCCTCCTTCCACATCAACCCCCCCCTTGCACATCAACCACCCCCCTTCCCTTGCACATCAACCCCCCCCTTCCACATCAACCCCCCTTCCCTTGCACATCAACCCCCTCTTCCCTTGCACATCAACCACCCCCCCCTTGCACATCAACCGCCCCTTCCCTTGCACATCAACCCCCCCTTGCACATCAACCCCCCTTCCCTTGCACATCAACCACCCCCCCCTTGCACATCTCAACCCCCCCCTTCCCTTGCACATCACCCCCCCTTGCACATCAACCACCCCCTTCCCTTGCACATCAACCCCCCCTTGCACATCAACCACCCTCCTTCCCTTGCACATCAACCCCCCCTTCCACATCAACCCCCCTTCCCTTGCACATCAACCCCCTCTTCCCTTGCACATCAACCACCCCCTCTTGCACATCAACCCCCCCTTTCCTTGCACATCAACCCCCCCATGCACATCAACCCCCCCCCCCTTCCCTTGCACATCATCCCCCTATTCCCTTGCACATCAACCCCCCCCTTGCACATCAAACCCCCCCCGCCGACAGTCCCAGCCCTTAGATGGGAGGCAAGTCTGAAAGCCCCGGTGGCGCAGATAGCCGTAGACCGCTCCGCCTATAGCCGCTAGCTCTTATCTTCTTTATTGGTGCCCAGCGGCCATTTTGTAGGATCGGCCGCGTGTGTTAGGAGGTACTGGGAGCTCGGTGGTCCCGCAATGTCACTGCCTTTTTCGACACTCACTTTTATTCTGCTCCCGTGGTGTTTGCCTCCTCGTCCCCAGACCCAACCCAAGGGTGGTCCGGCAGGGGGGCACGAATAGCCCGCGATCGCAAGTGTAGCCAGGTCCCCTGTCAGGGCTCAGAGCCCCTTCGGGTACTCACAGGGCAGTCAGCCCCCAGGGTGCACAGGGACAGAGTCACAGGACCCAAAGGAGCCAATAGGGCGGCAGCATGTCCCTGCAGGGAGATTGATACATTTCGCGGGCTGGCAGTTGGTGACAGTTGGTGACCGGAGCAGCTAAGGGAAGGAGGACTAGGCCAGCATCCCCCCAGGCCCCAGATAGCCCTGAGTCACCAGTAGCTGAGTGCTATAGGGACAGGCCCTAGGTTAGGGACCCTGCCCCATTAGCTGTTTGATAGTTGGGGACACAGCGGACGCTGCGTTTCCTGCGGAGAGACTTGGGTTCAAGTCTCCGCCATTAAAGAGAGCTGGACTATCTTCAGGGTGGGATCACCCCTGACGGATCACCACGCGGGTGGATCCTGGATGTCATGTGGGAGCTCGTCTGATCCTTTGTGAAGCCATTGCAGGCCCGAGCACTGGAGCGCTCGGCAGGTAACCAGTAACAACAAGTGCACCAACAGAGTACTCACACGGGACTAGTGGCTGCGCAGTCACACACACATCCATATCATTTAAAGGGACATTGTGTGGGGTCACTGGACACGGGGTGGGATCACCCGGTGGGAGGAGGCCCGAGCAAATAATTATTTATTATTTTGTCCGAATTTGGGCTGGTATTACTCAGTCAAATGTATATCTTAGGGAGCTTCAGACAAACCCGACTATCCCTGTCAGGCTCCAAACCGCGCCCCTGCACTCTTTCTTAAATCTGTCTCAGCGTCTCCCCTCCTGAAACCCCTCTCCTGGCTTCCTGTCACATCCCGCATCTCACACTCAATTCCCCTCCTCACTTTTAAAGCTTTACACTCCTCTGCCCCTCCTCACATCTCAGCCCTATTTTCTTCCTATGCACCATCCCGACTCTTGCGTTGTACCCCCTTTGTATGTAAAGCCCTCTCCCGCCTTAACCCTTTCTCACTGACTGCCCCACACTCTGGGATGACCTTTAAGAGCCACCTTAAGGCGCACCGGCTTAAAGAAGCATATGAGTAGCCCCGTGGCTAATACTATACACACGATACATGAAGCTCGGCCCCCTGCAGACGCACTTACCAGAACGCCCTCCTACTGTCTCTGTACATTCTTCCTAACAATTAGATTGTAAGCTCTTCGGAGCAGGGACTCTTCCGAAATGTAACTTTTTGTCTGAAGCACTTATTCCCATGATCTGTTATTTGTATGTAGCCCCCTGTAAGCAGAACGGGCTACTTATCCTTCTATAGGGTGACCAGGTGTCCCGGTTTAGCTGGGACAGTCCCGTTTTTTTAACCCCTGTCCCGTTTTTTTAACCTCTGTCCCGGTTTTTAGTCTCTGCCCGGCTGCCCTGCATGCTGTAAAATGTTCCGGTTTTTGTGGTTGTTCCGCTTTTGACCATCAGAGCAGGGGGGGCAGCAGAGAGCAGACAATGCATGGAGGAGAGCAGGGGCCGGGACTAAACTGCGGAGCCTAGCAGTGAGACCCGGAAGTGTCAGTGAGAACTTCCGGTGTCTGCTGCCAGGGCTCAATATGGCTTCCCCCACCCATGCAGGTATGGTCCAGAATGGGGGACACAAACACACTCACACAATGGGGGGGGGGGGATGGGGGAGAGAGAGGCACAGCATGGGGAGAGGCAGAGAGAGAGAGAGACAGAGAGAGTGGCACAAGCACAGCATGGAGAGAGACAGAGAGAGGCACAGGCACAGGATGGGGAGAGACAGTGTGGGGAGAGAAGCACAGCATCGGGAGAGGGGCACAGCATGGGAAGAGGGGCACAGAGTGGGGGGGGGGAGAGAGAGACACAAAGAATGGGGGGAGAGAGACAGAGAATGGAGGAGAGACAGAGAAAGGAGGGGAGAGAGAGAGACAGAGAATAGGGAGAGAGAGACAAAGAATGGGGGAGAGACAGACAGACAGAGAATGGAGGGGAGAGAGAGACAAGAATAGGGGGTGGAGGGAGAGAGACAGAATGGGGGGGGAGAGCATGGAGGGTAGAAAGAGAGAATGGGGGAGGAGAGAGAGAGAATGGGGGGACAGAGAGCCGAGAATGGGGGGGGAGAGAGAGACGAGAATGGGGGGGGGGAGAGAGAGCTGAGAATGGGGGGGAGAGGGGGTGAAGAGAGAGAATGGGGGAGAGAGAATGGGGGGAAGAGAGAGAGAGAATGGGGGGGGGAGAGAGAGAATGGGGGGAGAGAGAATGGGAGAGAGAGATGGAATGGGGGGAAGGGAGGGGGGACAGAATGGGAAGAGAGCATGGGGGAGGAGAGAGAGAGAGAATGGGGGAGGAGAGAGAGAATGGGGGGTTTCACAGAATTGGAGAAGACACAGAGAATGGGGGAGAGAGACAGAATGGAGGGGAGAGAGAGAGACAGAGAATGGGGGAGGGGAGAGAGACAGAGAATGGGGGAGGGGAGAGAGACAGAGAATGGGGGGGAGAGAGAGAGACAGAGAATGGGGGGAGAGAGAGAGAGACAGACAGAGAATGGGGGGGGAGAGAGAGAGAGAGACAGACAGAGAATGGGGGGAGAGAGAGAGAGACAGACAGAGAATGGGGGGAGGAGAGAGACAGAGAATGGGGGGGAGAGAGACAGAAAATGGAGGAGAGACAGAGAATGGGGGAGAGGAGAGGGAGGGAGAGAATGGGGGAGAGGAGAGGGAGGGAGAGAATGGGGGAGAGGGAGAGAAAGCGAGAGAATGGGGGGGAGACACAGAGAATGGGGGAAGACACAGAGAATGGAGGGGAGAGATAGACAGACAGAGAATGGGAGGGGAGAGAGAGACAGAGAATGGGGGGGGGGGGAAAGGCACAGAGAATGGGGTAGAGAGAGAGACACAGAGAATGGGGGGGAGAGAGACAGAAAATGGGGGGGAGAGGGAGAGAAGGAGGGGAGAGGGGAGGAGAGAGAAAGGAGAGGGGGGAGAGAGTGAGAGAATGTGGGGGGAAGAGAGAGAGGGGAAGAGAGAGAAGAGAGAGAGAGGGGAGGAGAGAGAGAATGGGGGGAGAGAGAGAGAATGGGGGGAGAGAGAGAGAATGAGGGGAGGGAGAGAGAATGGGGAGAGAGAGAGAGAGAATGAGGGGGGAAAGGCACAGAGAATGGGGTAGAGAGAGAGAGACACAGAGAATGGGGGGGAGAGAGAGAGACAGAAAATGGAGGAGAGACACAGAATGAGAGGGAGAGAGGGAGGGGAGAGGAGAGGAGAGAGAAAGGAGAGGGGGGAGAGAGCGAGAGAATGTGGGGGGAAGAGAGAGAGAGGGGAGGAGAGAGGGGTGAGAGAGAGGGGAGGAGAGAGAATGGGGGGAGAGAGAGAGAATGAGGGGAGGGAGAGAGAATGGGGGGAGAGAGAGCGAATGAGGGGCGGGAGAGAGAGAGAGAGAATGGGGGTAGAGAGAGAGTGGGGGGAGGGGGGCGAGAGACAGGGAAGTGTGGAATGAGAATGTAGGGGTGGGGAGAACGAGAATAGAGGAATATGGGGGGAGGGAGAGAGAAAGGGGTGTGTGTGAGAGAAGGGGGGACAGAGCGGGGTAGAGACAAAGGAGAAAGGGCGCAGTTGGTGATATCATTTGTTTTATAAAAAAAATTTATAATGTGTCCCGGTTTTTACTTTTGTAAATCTGGTCACCCTATCCTTCTACTACTGGAGTAAGCCCTGGTAAGGGCAGGCGCCAGTAGTGACCATGGGTTTTTCCCCCTCACCAAGCCCCGCCTCTATGATAGAGGCAGGCCCCTGGCTCTGTGCAGGCCTAGACAGAGAGGAGGTCCTGCTGACATCATAGGGGGCGGGGCTGTGTCTATTTAGTGGGCTGTCCTGTGGGTGTGTGGGAGAGAGGTCTGAGTGCAGCTCGGGAAGAATACTATTTAATAAGAATAGATATGACACGGCCTTCTCCTGCCGGCTCCTCTTAGTTTTATTTCCCCTTCTGTTATCCATATTCTGTATGTCCGGCTACAGGAAGGGTCAGGAGACAGGGAGGACAGAGGCAGGAGAAACCCACCTGGCTCCGGCCTTGCTTGTCCCTACTAATACAAACATACAACCCTTCACTCAATAACATAGCCCTAATCCCATGTGACAAGGAGGGGTAGGACAGGCACTGCTATCCTTCCTCTGCCATATAGGATGGGATCCCCCCCCATGCTGTGACTCCTGTATGGGATGATACACTGGGCGAGATGCTGCAGGAGAGGAGGAAGCAATCAGAGGTCTCTCCCCCTCCCCCTGGGTATCACTGCAGCTTTCTGCCTGTCTGGGAGTCACAGCTCGCAACTATCGTCTGTGCAAGTCTGTATAGTAAAGATGGAGAGATGACCACGTGTCTGGATAATAGTTATTTTGCCCATTACTGCACTGTATGTGTTTGGTGGGGTGGGGGGAGCTGTATTGATGTAAATGTAGGCCATGTTTTTGTTTTTTTAAATACAGGATTGGTACAGCAGGCCAGCGGGGACCCACGGGGACAACCCAAGGACCCCCAGACTCCCACAGGGACCACCTGAGGACCCACGAAGGACACCTGCGGGGAAGAACTGGTGGCCCCACAGCTGTGGGGGCCCCAGCCACCCGAGGGCCCCCCAGACACCCGTGGGAACCACCCGAGGGCCCCTAGACACCTGTGGGAACCACCCGAGGGCCCCTAGACACCTGTGGGAACCACCTGAAAGCTCCCAGACAACCGCGTGGATGCCATTGGTGCCCACGGACACCCGCGGGGACCACCTGGAGGCCCACGGAGCCTAGCGGGGACAACCCGAAGTCCCCCAGACACCGGTGGGCACCCCCCAGAGTGAACTGTGGAACCTGCGGACACCCATCTGGACCACCGGGGACCCCTGCTGGACTGCGGTATTAATCCTGTGTGTAAAAAAAATAATGGTTTTATGAATATTGTAATGGTTTATTAGGGACCTAGGAGTGGATAGTGAGGCTGTTATGTGTATTTTTGTTTATTGTGGGTAGTGGGGGTGGGTGAATGGGGTATTGGCCCCAAGGAAGTGTGTTTAGGCCTACCGGGTGGGGGGGTAGCGGGAGGGATTAACCCCTTCATTACCTTAGCGGTATTATCTGCTAAGGTAAAGAAGAGGTTAAGTCATCCCGCAACCCCCTGGCAAGGCCTAAATACCCACCAAGGGCCAAATACCACCTTCACCCACCCCCGCTACCCGCAATAAGCCTGGCACGGGTATATAACCCCTTCATTGCCTTGGCGGTAATGAAGTTGCCTGTAAATGCATTTTTTATGCATGGGATTCATGCCGGGGGTCTCTGGTGCTGATATTAATGGATATCAGCTCTGGGACACATGCATTTTATTTTCATCGCAGCTTCACCCCACCTTCTTGCCAACTTTTGTGGTGGGACAATTTGGAGAAGAAACAGCAATTTTAAAGTGGCGATCAGCCGCAATAAGCTGATCAGGGCTTATAGAATTGAGCGTGTTTGAAAAACTGGCGATCAGTGCCGAAAAGTGGCTTATCACCGCGCGTCTGCCGATTTGTAATTTTTATTTATTTATTTCTTTTTTGGCAAAAAAACCTGTAATTTTTGCTCTTATCGCCAGCTTCTCTGGGCTTACTGAATCGCTGTAGGCTTTTTTGGCGATAAGCTGGTGATAAGTGTCTTATCGCTGCTTACTGCATGAGGGCAAAATTGAAGCGTTTCATTCCGTTAGGAACTTTATCTTTACTTTGATAAAGTTCCTAACGGAATGAAACGCGTCAGAGAAGGTGAATCTCTGTGATGTCCAGCACCAAGATTTGAATAAATATTGATTTTAATTCATCTATGGCTGAGTTCCTTCGTTTGCAGTGACCGCCGAAGTTTTCTTCAATTTTGCTGATTCTACCCTCACGGCTGGGGCGCGCTAAGGATCCCCTGCACTACGGAGCAGACGCCACGATACCCCCTCCCCTTGCAGTCACGGGGTTAGCCGGCATTCGTGATGCGTCCTGTGTAATCTTCCCGGACTCACCAGGCTGGCGACGGCGATGACGTCATTCGGAGGCGCCGCACACGTGGAGTAATGCCGGGAGTTCAACGGAGCAAGCAGTGAAGACACCAGGCGGGTTAAGGGCAGCAGGCATCGGTTGGCTTATACGTGAGTACAGGAGAGGAGTTTCTAAACAAAGCTTCTCATCCTGTCTCCTTACGAACCCCTGCACAACGGCCCCCCCCCCCTAAGGTTTATAAGTCTGCATAATTGTTGCTTCAATTATATATTCAACGCTTCATATATTGATTGCAGTGGGATCACTTTCTTTCTTTTTTCCACCAAGTTTCAAAGTATACCAAGGTGCAGCATTTGACCCATATCTACATATACACTTTTTAGAGCACCGAACATCATGGGGTTTACTCCCCTTATTCTATATACTGCATGAGGGCCTTAGGGAGTATTTGTTCCTATAAAGCAGGGGTGGGGAACGTCCGGCCCGCGAAAATCATTTGGTCCGGCCCCCGGGAAGCAAGCCTGCAAGAATGGTTTAAACAAAAAAAACTCCCCCTCTCCTGATTGGCTGCCCGTGCTGTCACTCTGCCAAGATTTGTTTTTTGGCCCACCTATTCATACATGGAGCAAGTGTAGGGTGCAAGCCGGGCCTCCCCTTCCCTCAGCACTGCCCCCCTCCCTTCTCTCCTCCAGTAATGCCGGGCCTCCCCTTCCCTCAGCACTGCCCCCCTCCCTTCTCTCCTCCAGTAATGCCGGGCCTCCCCTTCCCTCAGCACTGCCCCCCTCCCTTCTCTCCTCCAGTATTGCCGGGCCTCCTCTTCCCTCAGCACCGCCCCCCTCCCTTCTCTCCTCCAGTAATGCCGGGCCTCCCCTTCCCTCAGCACTGCCCCCCTCCCTTATCTCCTCCAGTAATGCCGGGCCTCCCCTTCCCTCAGCACCGCCCCCCTCCCTTCTCTCCTCCAGTAATGCCGGGCCTCCCCTTCCCTCAGCACCGCCCCCCTCCCTTCTCTCCTCCAGTAATGCCGGGCCTCCCCTTCCCTCAGCACTGCCCCCCTCCCTTCTCTCCTCCAGTAATGCCGGGCCTCCCCTTCCCTCAGCACCGCCCCCCTCCCTTATCTCCTCCAGTAATGCCGGGCCTCCCCTTCCCTCAGCACCGCCCCCCTCCCTTCTCTCCTCCAGTAATGCCGGGCCTCCCCTTCCCTCAGCACTGCACCTCTCCCTTCTCTCCTCCAGTAATGCCGGGCCTCCCCTTCCCTCAGCACTGCCCCCCTCCCTTCTCTCCTCCAGTAATGCCGGGCCTCCCCTTCCCTCAGCACTGCCCCCCTCCCTTCTCTCCTCCAGTAATGCCGGGCTCCTTAGGCTCCGCCCCTGTGTCCCTCCCTTTAGGCTTCGCCCCTGCCAGTCTCATCTGCACTGGCTACCTATGCAGCTCCAGCAGCCCATCCACGGGCCCCAGGTAACCCACATGCCCCCTTATAGCCCCTCCCAGACACCTTACCCACCCCAAGGGGGGAAAGGCCTTATTTTTGAGTGTGTTTGCAGAGGTGGGCTTATTGTGTGTGTGTCACTGTGTGTCACTGTGTGTGTGTCACTGCGTGTGTGTGTGTGTGTCACTGTCTGTGTGTGTGTGTCTCACTGTCTCTGTGTGTCTCACTGTCTCTGTGTGTGTGTGTGTGTCACTGTCACTGTGTGTGTTACTGTGTGTGTGTGTCACTATCTGTGTGTGGCAGCAGCCGCCTGAGGTGATGAAGGACCTGAGTATCACCAGAGCGGCTCAGGTAAGCAGCGCTCCGGGGGGGACAGGGTATAAGAGGAGTGGGGCTTGGGGGATGGGGGGGGAGGGGGTATAAGAGGCTTGGGGGATAGAAGAACGAGTCTGCGGAGGGAGAAACACCTCACTACCGTCTCTCCTCCTCCCCACACCGGGCAGCAGCTGCGGAGGAGAGCACCTGCTCCGCAGTGCCGCAGTGTAAGAGGAGAGGGAGCTATGCAGGGCCCTGACAGGGGAAGGGCAGGAGGGCCATGGGACACCACAAGGCCTGATGCCTAATCCCAGCATCATTGGTCTCCTTGACTTCAATACATGTTGTATGATTAACTTTTGCAGACACCACCCCCCCCAATGATCTGTGCCCCATAAAATGACTCAGTGTGATCTAAGCTGTCAGACCGTCCCTCATGCATCTCAAATTGCCACTTCTTGCAGCTGATTGTCATTCTTGTTTAGAGAGTGTCTGAAAGTGAGTGAGAGAGTGTGTATGAGTGAGAGGGTCTGAGAGTGTGTGATTTCCCACCCCCCCTGCTCCGATTTGTGTGTGTGAGAGAATACAGACACCAACCCACAATCAGTCATACAGTAGTCACCCACCACCCAAGTGTCAGTCAGTCACCCAAGTGTCAATCAGTCAGTCACCCAAGTGTCAGTCAGTCAGTCAGTCACACAAGTGTCAGTCAGTCACCCAAGTGTCAGTCAGTCACCCAAGTGTCAGTCAATCAGTCACACAAGTGTCAGTCAGTCAGTCAGTCACACAAGTGTCAGTCAGTCAGTCACCCAAGTGTCAGTCAGTCAGTCAGTCACACAAGTGTCAGTCAGTCACCCAAGTGGCAGTCAGTCACCCAAGTGTCAGTCAGTCAGTCACACAAGTGTCAGTCAGTCAGTCAGTCACCCAAGTGTCAGTCAGTCAGTCACACAAGTGTCAGTCAGTCACACAAGTGCCAGTCAATCAGTCACCCAAGTGTCAGTCAGTCAGTCACACAAGTGTCAGTCAGTCACACAAGTGTCAGTCAGTCAGTCACTCGTGTCAGTCAGTCAGTCACCCAAGTGTCAGTCAGTCAGTCACCCAAATGTCAGTCAGTCTGTCAGTCAGTCACACAAGTGCCAGTCAGTCACACAAGTGTCAGTCAGTCAGTCAGTCACACAAGTGTCAGTCAGTCAGTCATCCAAACCTGGAAAACCAGTTGCGAGTTGCAACATCATCAATACCAGCTAACATCACACGCCTCACCAAAGAGAAGCAGTTCCAGTTAATTGAATGTTTGACCAAATATAGCAGGCTAATTTTTAAGTTGATCATTTTGTATGGCCCGCGAATGATGTTATAAATATCCAAATGGCCCTTGGCAGAAAAAAGGTTCCCCATCCCTGCTATAAAGTACACCAAGTTTGGCATAGGATTTGGATGTCAGGGTATCAATGTGCAACCCAAATGTTAAATGGGAGTTGAACTATATGCCCAGATATTTCAAACCAGTAACAGGGGCTAGGATGGTATTAGAGTTGGTTTTTATCTGAAGCTCTGTCATTGGTAGCGTTAGCAATTTAGCTCTGGTCCCAAATACCATTGTTACAGTCTTGTCAGTGTTTAAAATCAGTTTGTTTTAGGAAATCCAGTTTCAAGTCTCAAAAAATCAGATTGAAGTATGTGTTCAAGGTCAGAGAGGCGAGGGCTGCGTGCATATAGGATAAGATCTAAGGCCTCTCACAATAACCCGTTAGGAATATTAATTCCTCATCTATCCGACATAAGTATAAAATATAGTCTACCAAGACCCCTAATACAGAGTTACCCACCTTATACGGGATCAGCTGCCAGACGAGTACAGTAAATGTATCTTATTTCTTTTGCCACTGGAGGGCAGCGTGGAGTTACACGGAGTGGCGCCCGTAAGGACGACGTGCCAGTTAGGCGGAAGGAGAAGCGCACACACTTTTATGTGAAACGGATATATTTGGGGAGGGATTTAGTAGTTTGAGTAAGAAAATTAACCATTTAAATATGCACAGATTTAATCCCACTTTTGGAAATTAGGGATGTTGCCTAAAAGTTTGAGAATGCATAGAGTGCCACCCATGGGCTTTAATGAAGCAGCATTTGTGGGCTAAAGGGAACAGCATTCTGTATAAAGGTATTTTGGACTCGATATAAATAATTGATGCCAAAAACTAATATTACACTGGCGACACACTTTATTCGAGCTCGGCTAGTCCCACGAATTCGGGTATACCCGGGTGTATTGAGGTTTGTGACTGTTTTCTGCCCGAGTGCATTGAGGTATTTTCTAGGCAGGGATTGAAGCATTTTATTCCCGCTGGCTGCAATACTGCACAGTATATATATATATACTGCATTACAATTCATGAATTTATGCCATCTGGTAGACACGCGAAGCATTGCAGCCTATTAAATCCTAATCATTATCATTTAACAGATCAGCCGCCCGTCAGCCAGGCATGAACCCAGGCTGGGAAGGCAAACGCAACGGGGCTTGTCAGAGGTGAGGAGCGGCGTATTCCAGGTATCTGCCAGGTACATACTGGGTATTTCCTCGAATAAAGTGTGTCGGTGCAGTAAGTAAATTGAGAATGGAAAAATCTTCAACACAAACGTACAGAATGTGATATTCTGAGAGATCTGACAGATGTTATCAAATCCCACAATGAATATATAAAAAATGTCTGTATAGAACGAGTCAAACAAGAATATGCCAATAAAACGTTTAATTGGGAGATACAGGGGCCACAATTCAGGTCATTTAGCTGAAAGAAGAGAAGCCGGTCAGCCAGTAGAGCAGGTCAGCCGGTCAGCCAGAAGAGCAGGTCAGCCGTTCAGCCAGTAGAGCAGGTCAGCCGGTAGAGCAGGTCAGCCGGTCAGCTCTGAGATCAGCATTACTTATATCCCCTAAACGTTGTCCCCTGCATGTAATGCTCCAACAGAGCCTACACTGCATATACTGTACCTGAGATACTTAACCCTTTCTTTTCGCTCGACTCTAATCTGAATGATTTGCTAATTGGTTTGTAATTAGAGAGATATTTGTAGCAGAATCCCATGTATGTTCTTTTTACCTTTTTAGATACCGTTTTGTGTAATAAAAGATATGAGATCAGAGGGGCTTCCTGTTTGCACTCGTGTTTTGGCAGAAGTGTATATGTGACCCTATAAATCTCCCTCACACCCGGGCTTGGCAGCGTGACACTAGTGCAGCGTCCTGGGGAAGAATCACTGAGCTGTTAGCAATAGATACAACGGACAGAAAAGACACTACACATAGGTTTGATTAAAGAGAGTATTTTATTTAAATAATTAATCTCTTTGCTGGGAGGGGCCTGCAGCACATTGCGGAGCGATATAGTAACACGCAGAGCAATGCACTGCAGGCCCCTCCGGCAGCGAAGGGGTGAAGACCAATGCAGGGTGTATAAAGATCTCACTGATAATTCATGCACAAAGGGCAGTTTGTTGCTGTGATCCAGAGGAAGGCGAAACATAACCCCTGCTGTGCAATGGGGGAAAAAAATTCCTTCCTGACCCCATTAAATGGCGATCGGATGGTCCCTGGATCACTGCGCAGTGAGATCAGATGGAGCAGCACAGATCAGCGTTGTTATACACAGGGGCACACTCAGTATATAGAGATGCGGGTGATGGGGCCCTTGTGCCCCTGTGTATAACTCACCTGCTCCCCCATCCCCCTGCATATCTATCCCATTCGCCCCTTTTCCTCCCGCATACCTCGCAGGGCCGGCCGTCCATTAGGCGGTCGCCTAGCGCGCAGAGGTCCTAGGGGCGCATTAATAATCATTATTATTTTTTCCTCTTATTATTTCTAATTTATTTATCTTTTTTTTAAAATTATTCTTTTTTTTATCCAGTATTTTGGCGCCCTTTTATTTTTATTTTGTGTCGCGCTGGGGTGCGGTCGCACCCCCTGCAGCCCCGATAGCTACGCCACTGTTTATTTTATTATTTTATTTATCTTATTATTTTTTATACAACTGGGGCACAAATTTTAAGTTTCGCCTCGGGCGCATGAAACCCGTGCTCCGGCCCTGCTCCTTGTTCTCTCTCTCCCTCTCACGCCCAATATCCCTATCTCCCTCTACTACCTGCCCCTCCCGCAGCCTTCCTGATCTTATCTGCCTCTCCTGCGGTCAAACCAACTTCTCAGGGCCCCTAGAATACCCCTGTATCTACGCCCTGGCTCCTCTGCTACCTGCTCCTGGCTTCTTCTCCGCCTAAAAAAGGTGAAGCAGCAGATCTGTCCGCACCTCTCGTATTCTCCTACCTGCTCCCGGGGTCTTCTCCGCCTAAAAAAGGTGAAGCAGCAGATCCGGCCACACCTGTCGTATGCTCCTTGGTCATCGTACACCACGTCTGCGTCATCGGCCGCCTTGTAGCCCACCTCATTGTTCCACTTGACGCCCGCTTTGTCGTATGCCTCGTCGTCCGCCTCGTAGCCCGCCTCGTCGTCTGGTGGCACAAAGGGCACCACCTTCGTGCGTGTCCTGATCTGCAGGAGACATGACGTGTTTGTAACCAGGGACAGTGATACTCTGTATCGCAAGAGCTCCTGTGCCACTTATACCCCATCCCCAATACCACGTTATACCGCCCTCCACAGGGCAAAAACCCGTTATACCCACCTCCCCAGGCCCAGTACCCAGTTATACAACCCTCCCAAGGCCCAGTACCCGTTATACCCACCTCACCAGGCCCAGTAGCCATTATATACCCCTCCCCAGAAGGTCATGTTTCTATTTATCAAAAATACATTGAGTTACCTCTGGTTTTCAGGCATGTCCTGGGGGAGTAATCACAGAGACACAGAAACGTCGCTGAGTTTGGTGAGTAACTCCCTTAACCTCTCAGCAGTTGAATTCCCCATTAGGCGCTTAGCACGTTAAAAACAAGCGTTGCTATTTCTCTGCATGAAGTTGCAGGTAATTGGAAGAGTTACACAGTGACGGCTATTTCATCACTCACCTTCTTCCCCCGAAACGGTCTTTTCTGTCTTATTTCCGGCTTCACATCGGATATCCATATCCATTCTTGGCCTCTGATCTGTATGCAGGACAATGCTTTAAGACAGGGTTGCACAACCTTTTCCCCCTGCTCCCCCCTCCACCTTCCCCACCTTGTCTCCGACGTTCTGATGTAACGACGTCATGTGATATCACGTTGCTATGGCAATGCTATATCATGTGACGCCACGTTGCTGTCGCCAGAAGCCGCCGGAGACAAGGAAAGGGAACTTACAGAGGCCTTGCGCGCGATCTCCGGCATTTAATTTAAATGCTGTGGGGAAGAGCGAGGGGCCTCTGTAAGCGCCGAGCCCCTCCTCCCAAGAAAATGTCGTGCCCCTCGATTTGCGCACCCCTGCTTTAAGAGATATTCTGGGACCCTCCAACTCCTCCATCGGACCCTTCCTCATATTGACTGACCTTGCAGTGCTCTGCACTGACTTGCACTGACCTGCTATGGTGCCTCTCAAAATACCATGCTAACTCATTCTGAACATACATGTGTCCTTTCTACATGTTACTCAGCTTGTATGGGCCACAGACAGCTTTCCCGGGGTCCAGGACTAGTTTCCACCGGAGACACTCACCCATGGGTCGGCGACTTTGCGAGAACCCACCCCCCCCCCAACCTGTTTTCTCTTGCACTGCCATAGACAACAACATTTCGGCCTGCTGGTCTTTCTCAGGTAAAGTGGCTAAACCCACTAAATCCAGCAAAGAAAGGCCAGCAGCCGAAACATTGTAGTCTGTGGCACAATAAATTATCTTTTTTTATTCAAATCCGTGTGCCCTTTCCCATCAATCATATTGTATCCATTGGACGAAATGCCGGTCTTCCCTGAGACTAAGGGGCACCGGTAAAAGTATCACTACTTATTGTTTTTTTTTTGGTTTGCAGCAAATCCCCATCATTTGTGCGTTCTCTTGCTCTGCCCCAATCTGACACACCACCTTGCTCTCTCACCCCCCTCTTAGACTCCCCCGTCACCCTTTCCTTCCTCAAAGGTTGTCCTTTAATCAGATCTTACCCAAATTGTCTCCATCTCCCTTGGAAATGTTCTGTCTTTAAGCTGTGCGGCTCCTCTTGATCCGAACTTTCTTAGCTTTAGGTTTCGGCTCCGAGGGTCTAAAAAATAAGCGACTCCGAAAAGATGTGAAATATGCGCACGGGTCCTAATGGGGCACTGAGGGGGAGACTTAAATACTAGTAAATATAATCTACTGTGCTAACAAATATAATCTATTAACTAACAAATATAACTTATTAAACTAAGAAATATAATTTATTAAACTAACAAATATAACTTATTAAACTAAGAAATATAACTTATTCAACTAAGAAATATAATTTATTAAACTTAGAAATATAATCTATTAAACTAAATAAATATCTATTCAACTAAATAAATATCTATTCAACTAAATAAATATAATCTATTTAAAAACAATACAATAAAAAGCTGGAGAAAAGATACGTCAACCAAGCCACAGATGTGATGCCAATGAGCGTTGAACTCCTTGCAGATCCACCGTCAGCTGGTTGTGGCAGAAAGTGGTGACATACAGTAGAACAGAGTGGTTGAGCTGTAACCACGGCAGTCAGGTCAGAAATCAACACAATATTTTTTGAAATTTAGAATGAGAATGTTCAGTATGTCACATTCTGGGCTCAGACTCTGAGCCCTGTCACATGTTAGCAGCTTGTGATAATAGAAGGTATCCATATACTGGGATGTGATAAGCTACATGAAGGTCATTTTATACTGGGTCCCATAACCTGCTTTATATGAAGTATCATTTTACACTAATTAGTAGAGATGTTACATTTTGAAAAATAGCACTTCTGGCGGCATTGTTCATTTTCTCTACAAATGATAAATGAAAAAGTTGGATAAAACGTTATATGTGTGTGTGAGCGCGCAATATATATAGAGGTATCAGTACCGTGTTAGCCGAGCTTCAATAATCAAAAAATAAATACAGAGGCGGCACATTTTATTTGAGTGCGGCTAGCTCCGCAAGCCTTGGGATGCCCCGGCATGCTAGCCGCACTCCCTCGGCGATGACGCGCGGTCACGCGTCATCGGGAGCCTGCGCCCCCTGTACGCGCGTCCAGGGCTCCCCGAGGGAGCCCTGGTGTCCCGCGATGTGGGGGACGGCGGCAGGGGGTTCCGGGAGACCCGGCGGACCCGGCGAGCGGAGGGAGAAAGCCCCGATCGGAGGGCGCTCCTCCGTGGCTTCGGCGCGCGCCAGGCACATCCCGGCGCGCGCCTGGTTACTGCTGCGGCCGAGACCGGGCAAATGCTCAAATAAACTCGGCCGCAGCAGTAGATGATACCGTTCTGTGGCTAACGAAATGCTTTTATTTGTGCGAGCTTTCGAGATACACTGATCTCTTCTTCCGGCGATGTTACAATGAATGAAGCAAGCAAAAGGTATACTTAAAAACAGTGTCTCTTGGAAAGTTATCTGTGCTGGTCCTTCCCCCGGTGTGGATGTGTTTTATGCCTAGAGGTGTCAAAAGGTTCCTGAAAGCAAGTGATGAAAGAGTGTGTATGTGTATCAGTGTGAATGAAAATGAATGGAGAGCCCACAGTATATACAGTGCTTTACAAAAGGTGTGTGTGGAGTGGGAGTGGATATAAATGGTGTGGGTGGGTGTGGAAATGTGAGAGTTTGTAGCACAACTAAAAGTGTGTGTGGATACTTTGTGGTCCTTTTTTGTGTATAGGGATGGAAAAACAGTATTTGTATGTGTAAGAGACAGCTGTGTGTGCATACATATAGCACAGTATGTTAAATTACGCCGCGGGGTCATGTGACGTCACCCTCGTCAAATGCCGCTGCAGGTCACGTGACGCTGCATCAAGGTAGGGGGGGGGGCACGAGCACCAGCAGAGGGAAGGCAGGGGGGCGAGCTGCAAAAGTTTATGCTCCCCTGGTATAACCAATAAATAATATAGCTGATATAGCAATTTGGTTGTGGCTAGAGAGAGATTATAATGGCAGTGAGAATTAGTGGTCAGAATTAATAACAGTGCAATTACTAAAAAGTAGCTGTAATAAAATAATAATAAACACTATGCCTAAACACAATAAAAGTCCAGAAACCTAGCTCTAATAGCTATGTTATAACTCAATCATAAAAGGATCCAATTCGGGCGTCCTCTGGAGCCCTGGCAGCTCTCTTCAGGGAAACAACCACCTCCTCGATAGATACCTAAACAAAAAAAAGAAGAGAAAGCGCCCGCTCCATGTGTAAATTCGGTTTAACAATTTCATTTCCTGGACAAGATAAAAATAGCAAACTCACAAACATCCGTTTGGTAAAAGCATTGTGTGAGACAGGCTCGTGCTCCGTGGTAATCCGGTGGTCAATCCGCAGCTCCAGACTTTGGACGATGACCGGGAAACTCGATAGGCTGCGCCCCTCGCAGTGTGGTCCTCCAGCAATCTGTGGTATGTTGTGGTTCCACTGTAAATCCGGCGTCTCGTCTTGGTCGCGTACCAACTTCCCTTCCGGCGTCAGGACGTATAGTGTGGCAATAGCAACGAGAAGAAAGTACTGAGGTGGGTTTGGATCCCCCTCGGTTATTTCTTGTTTTATTAATAAATAATTTACTATATTTTAATCTCTGGTGCGCATTGTGTGCATTTTTCTTCTTGTCTGCACAGTGCTTCAGATGCTGCATCTGAAAAAATGCCGGTGGATCGGGATGTGAGGTAGGGAAGTGACGTCCGCGCCGGAACGTTATTGCCACGCCTCCAAATATTTATTGCCACGCCCCCAATCGCACCCGCTGCATACCCTGCAAAGCCATAAAAAAGCTCAGGCTTCAGCAAGTGTATTGCAGCGTGTGTGCCTTCCCTCCGTCTGAAATACTATAGACGCAGCCTTATCGACGCTTACTAAATAGGCCCGTGTCTCTCTCTCTCTCTCTCTCTCTCTCTCTGTGTCTCTGTCTCTCTCTGTGTGTCTCTGTCTCTCTCTGTGTGTCTCTGTCTCTCTCTGTGTCTCTGTCTCTCTGTGTCTCTGTCTCTCTCTGTGTGTCTCTGTTTCTCTCTGTGTGTCTCTGTTTCTCTCTGTGTGTCTCTGTTTCTCTCTGTGTGTCTCTGTTTCTCTCTGTGTGTCTCTGTTTCTCTCTGTGTGTCTCTGTGTGTGTCTCTGTATCTCTGTCTCTCTCTGTGTCTCTGTGTGTGTCTCTGTGTCTCTCAAATCAAATCAGCTTGATTGGCATGTCAAAAGAACATTTCAGTATTGCCAAAGCGTGAGTAATAGGGGGTGTGGGACAATGATTACACGAATACTAGGGGGTACGGTATAATGGTTATACAGTATATTACTTTTGTCTCTCTCTCTCTCTCTCTCTCTGTGTCTGTCTCTCTCTCTCTGTGTCTCTCTCTCCCCATGTCCCTCTCTCTGTTTCTCTCTCATTCTCTGTCTCTCTCTCTCTGTGTCTCTCTCTCATTCTCTGTCTCTCTCTCTCATTCTCTGTCTCTCTCTCATTCTCTGTCTCTCTCTCATTCTCTGTCTCTCTCTCATTCTCTGTCTCTCTCTCATTCTCTGTCTCTCTCTCTCATCCCTGTATGATAGGTATGTTCCAACTCTACTTTTTGCTCTTCTTTTCCGTTTGAGAGGAGGGAGTCCCTCACCTCTTCAGCCACACACCAGGAACGCTGGATTGCTTTCAGACGCTCGGAGAGGCGGATACAGTTGTGGATTGCACGATTTCTCGCCCCCTCCCTGCCTTTCACGCCCCCTCCCTGCCTTTCACGCCCCCTCCCTGCCTTTCATGCCCCCCCTCCCTGCCTTCACGCCCCCACCCACTTCCCTGCCTTTCACGCCCCCATCCCCTCCCTGCCTTTCACGCCCCCACCCCCCTCCCCGCCTTCACGCCCCCCCTCCCTGCCTTTCACGCCCCCCCTCCCTGCCTTTCACGCCCCCCCCTCCCTGCCTTTCACGCCCCCCCTCCCTGCCTTTCACGCACCCACCCCCTCCCTGTCTTTCACGCCCCCTCCCTGCCTTTCAAGCCCCCTCCCTGCCTTTCACGCCCCCACCCCCCTCCCTGCCTTCCACGCCCCCAACCCCTTCCCTGCCTTTCACGCCCCACCTCCCTGCCTTTCACGCCCCCCCCCCCCCCTGCCTTTCACGCCCCCCCTCCCTGCCTTTCACGCCCCCCCTCCCTGCCTTTCACGCCCCCCTCCCTGCCTTTCACGCCCCCAACCCTCTCCCTGCCTTTCACGCCCCCAACGCCATCCCTGCCTTTCATGCCCCCAACCCCCTCCCTGCCTTTCACGCCCCACCCCCCTCCCTGCCTTTCCACCCCCCTCCCTGCCTTTCACGCCCCCAACCCCCTCCCTGCCTTTCACGCCCCCAACCCCTCCCTGCCTTTCACGCCCCCCCTCCCTGTCTTTTTCACGCCCCCAACCCCCTCCCTGCCTTTCACGCCCCCCCTCCCTGCCTTACACCCCCCCTCCCTGCCTTTCACCCCCCCTCCCTGCCTTTCACGCCCCCCCCCTCCCTGCCTTTCACGCCCCCCCTCCCTGCCTTTCACGCCCCCAACGCCATCCCTGCCTTTCATGCCCCCATCCCCCTCTCTGCCTTTCACGCCCCCCCTCCCTGCCTTTCACGCCCCCAACCCCCTCCCTGCCTTTCACGCCCCCAACCCCCTCCCTGCCTTTCACGCCCCCAGCCCCCACCCTGCCTTTCATGCCCCCACCTCCCTGCCTTTCACGCCCCTCCCTCCCTTTCACGCCCCCCATCCCTGCCTTTCACAGCCTCCCTCCCTGCCTTTCACACCCCCCTCCCTGCCTTTTACACTCCCCTCCCTGCCTTTTACGCCTCCCTCCCTGCCTTTCATGCCCCACCTCCCTGCCTTTCACGCCCCCCCTCCCTGCCTTTCACGCCCTCCTCCCTGCCTTTCACGCCCCCAACCCCCTCCCTGCCTTTCACGCCCCCAACCCCCTCCCTGCCTTTCACGCCCCCCCTCCCTGCCTTTCACGCCCCCCCTCCCTGCCTTTCACGCCCCCCTCCCTGCCTTTCACGCCCCCCCTCCCCGCTTTTCACGCCCCCCTCCCCGCCTTTCACGCCCCCCCTCCCCGCCTTTCACGCCCCCTCCCTGCCTTTCACGCCCCCACCCACCTATCTGCCTTTCACGTGTTCTCCCTGCCTTTCACGCCCCCCTCCCTGCCTTTCACGCCCCCTCCCTGCCATTCACGCCCCCCTCCCTGCTTTCACGCCCCCTCCCTGCCTTTCATGCCCCCACCCACCTATCTGCCTTTCACGTCCTCTCCCTGCCTTTCACACCCCCCTCCCTGCCTTTCACGCCCCCCTCCCTGCCTTTCACGCCCCCACCCCCCTCCCTGTCTTTCCACCCCCTCCCTGCCTTTAACGCCCCCCTCCTGCCTTTCACGCCCCCCTCCCTGCCTTTCTCGCCCCCCTCCCTGCCTTTCACGCCCCCCTCCCTGCCTTTCACGCCCCCCTCCCTGCCTTTCACGCCCCCCTCCCTGCCTTTCACGCCCCCCTCCCTGCCTTTCACGCCGCCTCCCTGTCTTTCACGCTCCCACCCTGCCTTTCACGCCCCCACCCTGCTTTTCTCGCCCCTCTCCTGGCCTTTCACACCCCCTCCCTGCCTTTTACGCCCCCCTCCCTGCCTTTCACGCCCCCCTCCCTGCCTTTCACGCCCCCCTCATTGCCTTTCACGCCCCCCTCCTGCCTTTCACGCCCCCCTCCCTGCCTTTCACGCCCCCCTCATTGCCTTTCACGCCCCCTCCCTGCCTTCACGCCCCCTCCCTGCCTTTCACGCCCACCTCCCTGCCTTTCACGCCCCCTCCCTGCCTTTCACGCCCCCACCCACCTATCTGCCTTTCACGTCCTGTCCCTGCCTTTCACGCCCCCCTCCCTGCCTTTCACGCCCCTCCCTGCCATTCACGCCCCCTCCCTGCCTTTCACGCCCCCTCTCTGCCTTTCACGCCCCCGTCCCCTCCCTGCCTCTCACGCCCCCGTCCCCTCCCTGCCTCTCACGCCCCCCGTCCCCCTCCCTGCCTTTCACGCCCCCACCCACCTCCCTGCCTTTCACGCCCCCCTCCCTGCCTTTCACGCCCCCCTCCCTGCCTTTCACGCCCCCCTCCCTGCCTTTCACGCCCCCTCCCTGCCTTTCACGCCCCCTCTCTGCCTTTCACGCCCCCGTCCCCTCCCTGCCTCTCACGCCCCCCGTCCCCTCCCTGCCTTTCACGCCCCCTCCCTGCCTTTCACGCCACCTCCCTGACCTTTCACGCCCCCTCCCTGCCTTTCACGCCCCACCCTGCCTTTCACGCCCCTACCTGTCTTTCACGCCCCCTCCCTGCCTTTCACGCCCCCTCCCTGCCTTTCACGCCCCCACCCTGCCTTTCACGCCCCCACCCTGCCTTTCTCGCCCCCCCTCCCTGCCTTTCACGCCCCCTCTCTGCCATTCATGCCCCCCTCCCTGCCTTTCACGCCCCCTCCCTGCCTTTCACACCCCCACCCACCTATCTGCCTTTCACGTCCTCTCCCTGCCTTTCACACCCCCCTCCCTGCCTTTCACACCCCCACCCACCTATCTGCCTTTCACGCCCCCTCCCTGCCTTTCACGCCCCCACCCTGCCTTTCACACCCCCCTCCCTGCCTTTCACGCCCCCCTCCCTGCCTTTCACGCCCCTCTCCCTGCCTTTCACGCCCCCCTCCCTGCCTTTCACGCCGCCTCCCTGCCTTTCACGCTCCCACCCTGCCTTTCACGCCCCCCACCCTGCTTTTTTCTCCCCTCTCCTGGCCTTTCACACCCCCCTCCCTGCCTTTTACGCCCCCCTCCCTGCCTTTCACGCCCCCCTCCCTGCCTTTCACGCCCCCCCTCCCTGCCTTTCACGCCCCCCTCATTGCCTTTAACACCCCCCTCCCTGCCTTTCACGCCCCCTCCCTGCCTTTCACGCCCCCCTCCCTGCCTTTCACGCCCCCCTCCCTGCCTTTCACGCCCCCTCCCTGCCTTTCACGCCCTCTCCCTGCCTTTCACGCCCCCCTCCCTGCATTTCACGCCCCCCACCCCCCTCCCTGCCTTTCACGCCCCCCTCCCTGCCTTTCACGCCCCCCTCCCTGCCTTTCCCGCCCCCTCCCTGCCTTTCACGCCCCCTCCCTGCCTTTCACGCCCCCGTCCCCTCCCTGCCTTTCACGCCCCCATCCCCTCCCTACCTTTCACGCCCCCACCCCCCTCGGCGCCTTTCACGCCCCCCTCCCTGCCTTTCACGCCCCCCCCCTCCCTGCCTTTCACGCCCCCCCCCTCCCTGCCTTTCACCCCCCCTCCCTGCCTTTCACCCCCCCTCCCTACCTTTCACGCCCCCCCCTCCCTGCCTTTCACGCCCCCCCTCCCTGCCTTTCATGCCCCCATCCCCCTCTCTGCCTTTCACGCCCCCCCCTCCCTGCCTTTCACGCCCCCCCTCCCTGCCTTTCACGCCCCCAACCCCCTCCCTGCCTTTCACGCCCCAACCCCCTCCCTGCCTTTCACGCCCCCAACCCCACCCTGCCTTTCATGCCCCCCCTCCCTGCCTTTCACGCCCCCAACCCCCACCCTGCCTTTCATGCCCCCACCTCCCTGCCTTTCACGCCTCCCTCCCTGCCTTTCACACCCACCTCCCTGCCTTTCACGCCCCCCTCCCTGCCTTTCACGCCCCCTCCCTGCCTTTCACGCCCCCCTCCCTGCCTTTCACGCCCCCTCCCTGCCTTTCACGCCCCCTCTCTGCCTTTTCACGCCCCCGTCCCCTCCCTGCCTCTCACGCCCCCCGTCCCCTCCCTGCCTTTCACGCCCCCTCCCTGCCTTTCACGCCACCTCCCTGCCTTTCACGCCCCCTCCCTGCCTTTCACGCCCCACCCTGCCTTTCACGCCCCCTACCTGTCTTTCACGCCCCCTCCTGCCTTTCACGCCCCCTCCCTGCCTTTCACGCCCCCACCCTGCCTTTCACGCCCCCACCCTGCCTTTCTCGCCCCCCTCCCTGCCTTTCACGCCCCCTCTCTGCCATTCACGCCCCCCTCCCTGCCTTTCACGCCCCCTCCCTGCCTTTCACACCCCCACCCACCTATCTGCCTTTCACGTCCTCTCCCTGCCTTTCACACCCCCCTCCCTGCCTTTCACACCCCCACCCACCTATCTGCCTTTCACGCCCCCTCCCTGCCTTTCACGCCCCCACCCTGCCTTTCACACCCCCTCCCTGCCTTTCACGCCCCCCTCCCTGCCTTTCACGCCCCTCTCCCTGCCTTTCACGCCCCCCTCCCTGCCTTTCACGCCGCCTCCCTGCCTTTCACGCTCCCACCCTGCCTTTCACGCCCCCACCCTGCTTTTTTCTCCCCTCTCCTGGCCTTTCACACCCCCCTCCCTGCCTTTTACGCCCCCTCCCTGCCTTTCACGCCCCCCTCCCTGCCTTTCACGCCCCCCTCCCTGCCTTTCACGCCCCCCTCATTGCCTTTAACACCCCCCTCCCTGCCTTTCACGCCCCCCTCCCTGCCTTTCACGCCCCCCTCCTGCCTTTCACGCCCCCCTCCCTGCCTTTCACGCCCCCTCCCTGCCTTTCACGCCCTCTCCCTGCCTTTCACGCCCCCCTCCCTGCATTTCACGCCCCCACCCCCCTCCCTGCCTTTCACGCCCCCCTCCTGCCTTTCACGCCCCCCTCCCTGCCTTTCCCGCCCCCTCCCTGCCTTTCACGCCCCCTCCCTGCCTTTCACGCCCCCGTCCCCTCCCTGCCTTTCACGCCCCCATCCCCTCCCTACCTTTCACGCCCCCACCCCCCTCGGCGCCTTTCACGCCCCCCTCCCTGCCTTTCACGCCCCCCCCCTCCCTGCCTTTCACGCCCCCCCCCTCCCTGCCTTTCACCCCCCCTCCCTGCCTTTCACCCCCCCCTCCCTACCTTCACGCCCCCCCACCCTGCCTTTCACGCCCCCCCTCCCTGCCTTTCATGCCCCCATCCCCCTCTCTGCCTTTCACGCCCCCCCCCTCCCTGCCTTTCACGCCCCCCCTCCCTGCCTTTCACGCCCCCAACCCCTCCCTGCCTTTCACGCCCCAACCCCCTCCCTGCCTTTCACGCCCCCAACCCCCACCCTGCCTTTCATGCCCCACCTCCCTGCCTTTCACGCCTCCCTCCCTGCCTTTCACACCCCCCTCCCTGCCTTTTACACTCCCCTCCCTGCCTTTTACGCCTCCCTCCCTGCCTTTCATGCCCCCACCTCCCTGCCTTTCACGCCCCCCTCCCTGCCTTTCACGCCCCCCTCCCTGCCTTTCACGCCCCCCTCCCTGCCTTTCACGCCCCTCCTCGCTGCCTTTCACACCCCCCTGCCTTTCACACCCCTTGCCTTTCACGCCCCCTCCCTGTCTTTCACGCCCCCTCCCTTTCACGCCCCCGTCCCCTCCCTGCCTCTCGCCCCCCGTCCCCTCCCTGCCTTTCACGCCCCATCCCTGCCTTTCACGCCCCCACCCTGCCTTTCACGCCCCCTCCCTGCCTTTCACGCCCCCTCCCTGCCTTTCACGCCCCCTCCCTGCCTTTCACGCCCCCTCCCTGCCTTTCACGCCCCCCCTGCCTTTCACGCCCCATCCCTACCTTTCACGCCCCCACCCTGCCTTTCACGCCCCCTCCCTGCCTTTCACGCCCCCACCCTGCCTTTCACGCCCCATCCCTGCCTTTCACACCCCCTCCCTGCCTTTCACGCCCCCACCCTGCCTTTCACGCCCCCACCCTGCCTTTCTTGCCCCCCTCCCTGCCTTTCACGCCCACCTCCCTGCCTTTCACGCCCCCACCTCCCTGCCTTTCACGCCCCCACCTCCCTGCCTTTCACGCCCCCCCTCCCTGCCTTTCACGCCCCCCCTCCCTGCCTTTCATGCCCCCCTCCCTGCCTTTCACGCCCCCCCTGCCTTTCACCCCCCCTGCCTTTCACTCCCCCCTGCCTTTCACGCCCCCCTGCCTTTCACGCCCCCCTTGCTTTTCACGCCCCCCCTGCCTTTCACCCCCCCTGCCTCACGCCCCCCTGCCTTTCACGACCCCCCTTTCACGACCCCTGCCTTTCACGCCCCCTCCCTGCCTTTCATGTCCCCCCTGCTTTTCACGCCCCCTCCCTGCTTTTCACGCCCCCTCCCTGCCTTTCACGCCCCCTCTCTGCCTTTCACGCCCCCGTCCCCTCCCTGCCTCTCACGCCCCCCCGTCCCCTCCCTGCCTTTCACGCCCCCTCCCTGCCTTTCACGCCCCCTCCCTGCCTTTCACGCCCCCTCCCTGCCTTTCACGCCCCACCCTGCCTTTCACGCCCCCTACCTGTCTTTCACGCCCCCTCCCTGCCTTTCACGCCCCCTCCCTGCCTTTCACGCCCCCTCCCTGCCATTCACACCCCCACCCTGCCTTTCTCGCCCCCCTCCCTGCCTTTCACGCTCCCCTCCCTGCCTTTTACGCCCCCCCTCCCTGCCTTTCACGCCCCCCTCCCTGCCTTTCCACCCCCCTCCCTGCCTTTCCACCCCCCCTCCCTGCCTTTCATGCCCCCCTCCCTGCCTTTCACGCCCCCACCCACCTCCCTGCCTTTCACGCCCCCGTCCCCTCCTTGCCTTTCACGCCCCCACCCCCCCTCCCCGCTTTTCACGCCCCCCCTCCCTGCCTTTCACGCCCCCCCCCTCCCTGCCTTTCACGCACCCCCTCCCAGCCTTTCACGCCCCCACCCCCTCCCTGTCTTTCACGCCCCCTCCCTGCCTTTCACGCCCCCACCCCCCCTCTCTGCCTTTCATGCCCCCACCCCCCCTCCCCTCCTTCCACGCCCCCAACCCCCTCCCTGCCTTTCACGCCCCACCTCCCTGCCTTTCACGCCCCACCTCCCTGCCTTTCACGCCCCCCCCCTCCCTGCCTTTCACGCCCCCCCTCCCTGCCTTTCACGCCCCCCTCCCTGCCTTTCACGCCCCCTACCCTCTCCCTGCCTTTCACGCCCCCAACGCCATCCCTGCCTTTCATGCCCCCAACCCCCTCCCTGCCTTTCACGCCCCACCCCCCCTCCCTGCCTTTCCACCCCCCTCCCTGCCTTTCACGCCCCCAACCCCCTCCCTGCCTTTCATGCCCCCAACCCCCTCCCTGCCTTTCACGCCCCCCCTCCCTGCCTTTCACGCCCCCCCTCCCTGCCTTTCACGCCCCCCCCTACCTGCCTTTCACGCACCCCTCCCTGGCTTTCACGCCCCCCTCCCCGCTTTTCACGCCCCCCTCCCCGCCTTTCACGCCCCCCCTCCCCGCCTTTCACGCCCCCTCCCTGCCTTTCACGCCCCCCCCTCCCCGCCTTTCACACCCCCTCCCTGCCTTTCACGCCCCCTCCCTGCCTTTCACACCCCCTCTCTGCCTTTCACGCCCCCACCATGCCTTTCACGCCCCCCCTCCCTGCCTTTTACGCCCCCCTCCCTGCCTTTCACGCCCCCTTCCCTGCCTTTCACGCCCCCTTCCCTGCCTTTCACGCCCCCACCCCCTCCCTGTCTTTCCACCCCCCTCCCTGCCTTTAACGCCCCCCTCCCTGCCTTTCACGCCCCCCTCCCTGCCTTTCACGCCCCCCTCCCTGCCTTTCACGCCCCCTCCCTGCCTTTCACGCCCCCCTCTCTGCCTTTCACGCCCTCACCCACCTCCCTGCCTTTCACGCCCCCCTCCCTGCCTTTCACGCCCCCTCCCTGCCATTCACGCCCCCTCCCTGCCTTTCACGCCCCCTCCCTGCCTTTCACGCCCCCACCCACCTATCTGCCTTTCACGTCCTCTCCCTGCCTTTCACACCCCCCTCCCTGTCTTTCACGCCCCCCTCTCTGCCTTTCACGCCCCCACCCACCTCCCTGCCTTTCACGCCCCCCTCCCTGCCTTTCACGCCCCCTCCCTGCCTTTCACGCCCCCCTCCCTGCCTTTCCCGCCCCTCTCCCTGCCTTTCCCGCCCCCTCCCTGCCTTTCCCGCCCCCTCCCTGCCTTTCACGCCCCCTCCCTGCCTTTCACGCCACCCCTCCCTGCCTTTTACGCCCTCACCCCCCTCCCTGTCTTTCCACCCCCCTCCCTGCCTTTCACGCCCCCTCCCTGCCTTTCACGCCACCTCCCTGCCTTTCACGCCCCCACCCTGCCTTTCACGCCCCCACCCTGCTTTTCTCGCCCCTCTCCTGGCCTTTCACGCCCCCCTCCCTGCCTTTTACGCCCCCCTCCCTGCCTTTCACGCCCCCCTCCCTGCCTTTCACGCCCCCTCCCTGCCTTTCACGCCCCCACACCCCTCCTTGTCTTTCCACCCCCCTCCCTACCTTTAACGCCCCCCTCCCTGCCTTTCACGCCCCCCTCCCTGCCTTTCACGCCCCCCTCCCTGCCTTTCACGCCCACCTCCCTGCCTTTCACGCCCCCTCCCTGCCTTTCACGCCCTCTCCCTGCCTTTCACGCCCCCCTCCCTGCATTTCACGCCCCCACCCACCTCCCTGCCTTTCACGCCCCCCTCCCTGCCTTTCACGCCCCCTCCCTGCCTTTCACGCCCCCTCCCTGCCTTTCACGCCCCCCTCCCTGCCTTTCCCGCCCCCTCCCTGCCTTTCACGCCCCCTCCCTGCCTTTCACGCCCCCACCCCCCTCCCTGTCTTTCCACCCTCCTCCCTGACTTTAAGCCCCCTCCCTGCCTTTCCACCCCCCTCCCTGCCTTTAACGCCTCCCTCCCTGCCTTTCACGCCCCCCTCCCTGCCTTTCACGCCCCCGTCCCTGCCTTTCACGCCCACCTCCCTGCCTTTCACGCCCCCTCCCTGCCTTTCACGCCCTCTCCCTGCCTTTCACGCCCCCTCCCTGCATTTCACGCCCCCACCCACCTCCCTGCCTTTCACGCCCACCTCCCTGCCTTTCACGCCCACCTCCCTGCCTTTCACGCCCCCTCCCTGCCTTTCACGCCCCCCTCCCTTCCTTTCCCGCCCCCTCCCTGCCTTTCACGCCCCCTCCCTGCCTTTCACGCCACCCCTCCCTGCCTTTTACGCCCTCACCCCCCTCCCTGTCTTTCCACCCCCCTCCCTGCCTTTCACGCCCCCCTCCCTGCCTTTCACGCCCCCCTCCCTGCCTTTCACGCCCACCTCCCTGCCTTTCACGCCCCCTCCATGCCTTTCACGCCCTCTCCCTGCCTTTCACGCCCCCCTCCCTGCATTTCACGCCCCCACCCACCTCCCTGCCTTTCACGCCCCCCTCCCTACCTGTCACGCCCCCTCCCGCCTTTCACGCCCCCTCCCTGCCTTTCACGCCCCCTCCCTGCCTTTCACGCCACCTCCCTGCCTATCACGCCCCATCCCTGCCTTTCACGCCCCCATCCACCTCCCTGCCTTTCACGCCACCACCCCCCTCCCTGCCTTTCACGCCCCGTCCCCTCCCTGCCTTTTACGCCCCCGTCCCCTCCCTGGCTTTCACGCCCCCATCCCCTCCCTGGCTTTCATGCCCCGTCCCCTCCCTGGCTTTCACGCCCCCGTCCCCACCCTGCCTTTTACGCCCCCCCTCCCTGCCTTTCACGCCCCCCCCCACTCCCTGCCTTTCAGACCCCCCCTCCCTGCCTTTCACGCCCCCTCCCTGCCTTTCACGCCCCCACCCCTCTCTGCCTTTCACGCCCCCAACCCCCTCCCTGCCTTTAATGCCCCCAACACCCTCCCTCCCTTTCACACCCCCTCTCCCTGCCTTTTACACCCCCCCTCCCTGCCTTTCACGCCCCCCCTCCCTGTCTTTCATGCCCCCCTCCCTGCCTTTCACGCCCCCCTCCCTGCCTTTCACGCTGCCCCTCCCTGCCTTTCACGCCCCCCACCTCCCTCCCTGCCTTTCACGCCCCCACCCCCCTCCCCGCTTTTCACACCCCCCTCCCCGCCTTTCACGCCCCCCCTCCCCGACTTTCACGCCCCCTCCCTCCCCGCTTTTCACGCCCCCCCTCCCCGCCTTTCCTGCCCCCCCTCCCCGCCTTTCACGACCCCCCTGCCTTTCACGCCCCCCCTGCCTTTCACGCCCCCCCTGCCTTCCTGCCTTTCACGCCCCCCTGCCTTTCACGCCCCCTCCCTGCCTTTCACACCTCCCCTCCCTGCCTTTCACGCCCCCCATCCCCTCCCTGCCTTTCACGCCCCACCCTGCCTTTCACGCCCCCACCCTGCCTTTCACGCCCCCACCCTGCCTTTCACGCCCCCGCCCCCTCCCTGCCTTTCACGCCCCCACCCCCCCTCCCTGTCTTTCACGCCCCCACCCCCCTCCCTGCCTTTCACGCCCCCACCCCCCTCCCTGCCTTTCACGCCCCCACCCCCCTCCCTGCATTTCCACCCCCCTCCCTGCCTTTCACGCCCATACCCCCTCCCTGCCTTTCCACCCCTACCCCCCTCCCTGCCTTTCACGCCCCCACCCCCCTCCCTGCCTTTCACACCCCCACCCCCTCCCTGCCTTTCACGCCCCCACCCCCCTCCCTGCCTTTCACACCCCCACCCCCTCCCTGCCTTTCACGCCCCCACCCCCCTCCCTGCCTTTCACGCCCCTACCCCCCTCCCTGCCTTTCCACCCCCCTCCCTGCCTTTCACGCCCCTACCCCCCTCCCTGCCTTTCACGCCCCTACCCCCCCTCCCTGCCTTTCCACCCCCCTCCCTGCCTTTCCACCCCCACCCCCCTCCTGCCTTTCACGCCCCCTCCCTGCCTTTCCATCCCCCTCCCTGCCTTTCACGCCCCCACCCCCTCCCTGCTTTTCCACCCCCCACCCTGCCTTTCACGCCCCCCCTGCCTTTCACGCCCTCACCCCCCTCCCTTCTTTTCACGCCCCCCGTCCCCTCCCTGCCTTTCACGCCCCCCTCCCTGCCTTTCACGCCCCCTCCCCGCCTTTCACGCCCCCCTCCCTGCCTTTCACGCCCCCGTCCCCTCCCTGCCTTTCACGCCCCCGTCCCCTCCCTGCCTTTCACGCCCCCATCCCCTCCCTGCCTTTTACGCCCCCGTCCCCTGCCTGCCTTTATCGCCCCCGTCCCCTCCCTGCCTTTAACGCCCCCCCTCCCTGCCTTTCACGCCCCCGTCCCCTCCCTGCCTTTCACGCCCCGTCCCCTCCCTGCCTTTAACGCACCCGTCCCCCCCCCCTCCCTGCCTTTCACGCCCCCACCCCCCTCCCTGCCTTTCACGCCCCCACCCCCTCCCTGCCTTTCACGCCCCCACCCCCCTCCCTGGCTTTCACGCCCCCACCCCCCTCCCTGCCTTTCACGCCCCCACCCCCCTCCCTGCCTTTCACGCCCCCCTCCCTGCCTTTCCCGCCCCCTCCCTGCCTTTCACGCCCCCTCCCTGCCTTTCACGCCACCCCTCCCTGCCTTTTACGCCCTCACCCCCCTCCCTGTCTTTCCACCTCCCTCCCTGCCTTTCACGCCCCCTCCCTGCCTTTCACGCCACCTCCCTGCCTTTCACGCCCCCACCCTGCCTTTCACGCCCCCACCCTGCTTTTCTCGCCCCTCTCCTGGCCTTTCACGCCCCCCTCCCTGCCTTTTACGCCCCCCTCCCTGCCTTTCACGCCCCCTCCCTGCCTTTCACGCCCCCTCCCTGCCTTTCACGCCCCCACCCCCCTCCTTGTCTTTCCACCCCCCCTCCCTACCTTTAACGCCCCCCTCCCTGCCTTTCACGCCCCCCTCCCTGCCTTTCACGCCCCCCTCCCTGCCTTTCACGCCCACCTCCCTGCCTTTCACGCCCCCTCCCTGCCTTTCACGCCCTCTCCCTGCCTTTCACGCCCCCCTCCCTGCATTTCACGCCCCCACCCACCTCCCTGCCTTTCACGCCCCCCTCCCTGCCTTTCACGCCCCCTCCCTGCCTTTCACGCCCCCTCCCTGCCTTTCACGCCCCCCTCCCTGCCTTTCCCGCCCCCTCCCTGCCTTTCACGCCCCCTCCCTGCCTTTCACGCCCCCACCCCCCTCCCTGTCTTTCCACCCTCCTCCCTGACTTTAAGCCCCCTCCCTGCCTTTCCACCCCCCTCCCTGCCTTTAACGCCCCCCTCCCTGCCTTTCACGCCCCCCTCCCTGCCTTTCACGCCCCCCTCCCTGCCTTTCACGCCCACCTCCCTGCCTTTCACGCCCCCTCCCTGCCTTTCACGCCCTCTCCCTGCCTTTCACGCCCCCCTCCCTGCATTTCACGCCCCCACCCACCTCCCTGCCTTTCACGCCCACCTCCCTGCCTTTCACGCCCCCTCCCTGCCTTTCACGCCCCCCTCCCTTCCTTTCCCGCCCCCTCCCTGCCTTTCACGCCCCCTCCCTGCCTTTCACGCCACCCCTCCCTGCCTTTTACGCCCTCACCCCCCTCCCTGTCTTTCCACCCCCCTCCCTGCCTTTCACGCCCCCCTCCCTGCCTTTCACGCCCCCCTCCCTGCCTTTCACGCCCACCTCCCTGCCTTTCACGCCCCCTCCATGCCTTTCACGCCCTCTCCCTGCCTTTCACGCCCCCCTCCCTGCATTTCACGCCCCCACCCACCTCCCTGCCTTTCACGCCCCCCTCCCTGCCTTTCCCACCCTCTCCCTGCCTTTCACGCCCCCTCCCTGCCTTTCACGCCCCCCTCCCTACCTTTCACGCCCCCTCCCGCCTTTCACGCCCCCTCCCTGCCTTTCACGCCCCCTCCCTGCCTTTCACGCCACCTCCCTGCCTATCACGCCCCATCCCTGCCTTTCACGCCCCCATCCACCTCCCTGCCTTTCACGCCACCACCCCCCTCCCTGCCTTTCACGCCCCGTCCCCTCCCTGCCTTTCACGCCCCCGTCCCCTCCCTGGCTTTCACGCCCCCATCCCCTCCCTGGCTTTCATGCCCCGTCCCCTCCCTGGCTTTCACGCCCCCGTCCCCACCCTGCCTTTCACGCCCCCCCTCCCTGCCTTTCACGCCCCCCCCCACTCCCTGCCTTTCAGACCCCCCCTCACTGCCTTTCATGCCCCCCCTCCCTGCCTTTCACGCCCCCACGCCCCTCCCTGCCTTTCACGCCCCCTCCCTGCCTTTCACGCCCCCACCCCTCTCTGCCTTTCACGCCCCCAACCCCCTCCCTGCCTTTAATGCCCCCAACACCCTCCCTCCCTTTCACACCCCATCTCCCTGCCTTTTACACCCCCCCTCCCTGCCTTTCACGCCCCCCCTCCCTGTCTTTCATGCCCCCCTCCCTGCCTTTCACGCCCCCCTCCCTGCCTTTCACGCCCCCCTCCCTGCCTTTCACGCTGCCCCTCCCTGCCTTTCACGCCCCCCACCTCCCTCCCTGCCTTTCACGCCCCCACCCCCCTCCCCGCTTTTCACACCCCCCTCCCCGCCTTTCCTGCCCCCCCTCCCCGCCTTTCACGACCCCCCTGCCTTTCACGCCCCTCCTGCCTTTCACGCCCCCCCCTGCCTTTCACGCCCCCCTGCCTTTCACGCCCCCCTGCCTTTCACGCCCCCCTGCCTTTCACGCCCCCTCCCTGCCTTTCACACCTCCCCTCCCTGCCTTTCACGCCCCCCATCCCCTCCCTGCCTTTCACGCCCCACCCTGCCTTTCACGCCCCCACCCTGCCTTTCACGCCCCCACCCTGCCTTTCACGCCCCCGCCCCCTCCCTGCCTTTCACGCCCCCACCCCCCTCCCTGTCTTTCACGCCCCCACCCCCCTCCCTGCCTTTCACGCCCCCACCCCCCTCCCTGCCTTTCACGCCCCCACCCCCTCCCTGCATTTCCACCCCCCTCCCTGCCTTTCACGCCCATACCCCCTCCCTGCCTTTCCACCCCTACCCCCCTCCCTGCCTTTCACGCCCCCACCCCCCTCCCTGCCTTTCACACCCCCACCCCCTCCCTGCCTTTCACGCCCCCACCCCCCTCCCTGCCTTTCACACCCCCACCCCCCTCCCTGCCTTTCACGCCCCCACCCCCCTCCCTGCCTTTCACGCCCCTACCCCCCTCCCTGCCTTTCCACCCCCCTCCCTGCCTTTCACGCCCCTACCCCCCTCCCTGCCTTTCCACCCCCCTCCCTGCCTTTCCACCCCCACCCCCCTCCTGCCTTTCACGCCCCCTCCCTGCCTTTCCATCCCCTTCCCTGCCTTTCACGCCCCCACCCCCTCCCTGCTTTTCCACCCCCCACCCTGCCTTTCACGCCCCCCCTGCCTTTCACGCCCCCACCCCCCTCCCTTCTTTTCACGCCCCCCGTCCCCTCCCTGCCTTTCACGCCCCCCTCCCTGCCTTTCACGCCCCCTCCCCGCCTTTCACGCCCCCCTCCCTGCCTTTCACGCCCCCGTCCCCTCCCTGCCTTTCACGCCCCCGTCCCCTCCCTGCCTTTCACGCCCCCATCCCCTCCCTGCCTTTTACGCCCCCGTCCCCTGCCTGCCTTTATCGCCCCCGTCCCCTCCCTGCCTTTAACGCCCCCCCCTCCCTGCATTTCACGCCCCCGTCCCCTCCCTGCCTTTCACGCCCCGTCCCCTCCCTGCCTTTAACGCACCCGTCCCCCCCCTCCCTGCCTTTCACGCCCCCACCCCCCTCCCTTTCACGCCCCCACCCCCTCCCTGCCTTTCACGCCCCCACCCCCTCCCTGGCTTTCACGCCCCCACCCCCCTCCCTGCCTTTCACGCCCCCACCCCCCTCCCTGCCTTTCACGCCCCCACCCCCCTCCTTGCCTTTCACGCCCCCCCTCCCTGCCTTTCACGCCCCCCCTCCATGCCTTTCACGCCCCGTCCCCTCCCTGCCTTTAACGCACCCGTCCCCCCCCCTCCCTGCCTTTCACGCCCCCACCCCCCTCCCTGCCTTTCACGCCCCCACCCCCCTCCCTGCCTTTCACGCCCCCACCCCCCTCCTTGCCTTTCACGCCCCCCCTCCCTGCCTTTCACGCCCCCCTCCATGCCTTTCACGCCCCCCCTCCCTGACTTTCACATGGAAATGTATTTTATTACACATCATTTTGCCATGGCACTGCTCCCTCGGCATTGAAGTAATCTTTGAACGAATCTCGGATACATTTTGCCATTTTCCCTGTTACATTATTAGCTTTATTTCGACGGAGAGAACAAGTAATTACATCTTCAGAATCGATAACAGAAGAATCAACAGACCCTTCTAAATCGATGACCACATTGTGAAGTACAGTGACACATTTCCCAATATGTTTGGCATTTGGCACAGATGTTTCTATAGATTTTAAGAGTATTCTCCATTTTCCTGACATGATACCGAATGCACATTCAACACAACGTTGAGCCCTAGATAGTCTGTAGTTGTAAATTTCGGCCTCTTTTGATAACGATTTTCTAGGATACGGCTTCATGAGGTACTTCAGCAACGGGTAGGCCTCATCTGCTACGAGTACATGAGGCATCTTGTCCCGGTTACTTGATGGCAATGTTTTGTCAGCTGGAAACACAAGTTTTTTTTGTTCGATTAACTTGAGCGGTGAGGATGCTCTGAACACACCACCATCGCTTTGCTTCCCATATACTCCGACGTCAATCGCAATAAAACGACATTTGGCATCAGCAACAGCTTGCAAAACTATCGAAAGAAAATGTTTGTACAGTAATTGTAGAACATTGACCCTGACTTTGCTGGGAGTTTTATTCGAATATGCTTGCCATCGATAAATTAGTCTGAACAGGAGTAATTTTTCCCTCTATTTTTTTAACAATATAATCAAATGTTGTTATAGACATTCACATATACTGTATTCAAAGAATTTACGTGCATGCAAGCGAAGCATGGGATATAAGGTTGCAAATTCTCCAAGTGTCTCACGCTGGACATTTATATCATGGACATTTGTTGTCCTGCCACCCAAAAGTTAACTTCTGAGATACACATTATCCAATAAAAAAAACATGCAGAGCTCTTTAGACAATGCCATTATACACTACAAGTGGACAATCTGGAATTGATGGCTTTGGACGTCACGTTGATGTAGAAGGTGGTTAAGGTCCCTCTGAGTTCGAAGATCTTCTTGGAGGGCCTGGATGGTCAACTGCAGGTACTATAACAAAGGGGGAAAATAACATATGAATGTTGTAATGAAGCTAACAATTTACAGAGTTCTGTACAAAGATGACAAAAGTTAAATGAAAGAGGAGACGCCGACAAAAAGACCCAGAATGGAGGCCACCGAGGAGGCCCGATTCAGCAGCAGCGACCCACCGGCAATGAGTTCTTACCAGCCTCACCCCCCTGTCTGCCTTCCCTTTTACCTAATACCACCCTCTGCCTCTGCCTACTTCCCCATGCTGGAAAAGTGCTGGTATCCAGGAACCTTGCCCATGCTGTACCCTGGGCTGTCTCACTCTGCCTCTGCCCACTCAGGGTATTTGAGTCCAGACACACTCAGGTCTCAGCAGTTCCCCTCACCAGACGTGTCCCCCATGGACTCCTCTGCCCTGCTACAGGCCCTTAAACAGGTGCCCATGCTGGGTCCTGAGCTCAAGGACTGACTCCAGAAAGGAGAATAACAGCAGCACTTCCAACAAAGAGGGACAAGTGCCTATCTGGGTGCCCCCTTCACATCCCCCCCCCCTGCACCTCACATCACCCCCCCCCCTTGCACATCAACCCCCTGTTCCCTTGCACATCACCCCCCCCTTGCACATCAACCACCCCCCTTCCCTTGCATATCACCCCCCTTGCACATCAACCCCCCCTTCCCTTTCACATCAACCTCCCCTTGAACATCAACCCCCCTTGCATATCACCCCCCCTTGCACATCAACCCCCCTTCCCTTGCACATCAACCCCCTTCCCTTGCACATCAACCCCCCTTGCACATCAACCCCCTTCCCTTGCACATCATCCCCCCTTGCACATCAACCACCCCCCTTCCCTTGCACATCAACCCCTCCTTCCACATCAACCCCCCTTGCACATCAACCACCCCCCTTCCCTTGCACATCAACCCCCCCTTCCACATGAACCCCCTTCCCTTGCACATCAACCCCCCCTTCCCTTGCACATCAACCACCCCCCTTGCACATCAACCGCCCCTTCCCTTGCACATCAACCCCCCCTTGCACATCAACCCCCCCTTCCCTTGCACATCACCCCCCCTTGCACATCAACCCCTCCTTCCACATCAACCCCCCCTTGCACATCAACCACCCCCCTTCCCTTGCACATCAACCCCCCCTTCACATCAACCCCCCTTCCCTTGCACATCAACCCCCTCTTCCCTTGCACATCAACCACCCCCCCCTTGCACATCAACCGCCCCTTCCCTTGCACATCAACCACCCCCCCCTTGCACATCAACCCCCCCCTTCCCTTGCACATCACCCCCCCTTGCACATCAACCACCCCCCCCTTGCACATCACCCCCCCCCTTGCACATCAACCCCCTGTTCCTTGCACATCACCCCCCCTTGAACATCAACCCCCCCTTGCACATCAACCACCCCCCTTCCCTTGCATATCACCCCCCTTGCACATCAACCCCCCCTTCCCTTTCACATCAACCTCCCCTTGAACATCAACCCCCCCTTGCACATCAACCACCCCCCTTCCCTTGCATATCACCCCCTTGCACAACAACCCCACTTCCTTGCACATCAACCCCCCTTCCCTTGCACATCAACCCCCCCTTGCACATCAACCCCCCTTCCCTTGCATATCACCCCCCTTGCACATCAACCCCCCTTCCCTTGCACATCAACCCCCCTTCCCTTGCACATCATCCCCCCTTGCACATCAACCACCCCCCTTCCCTTGCACATCACCCCCCCTTCCACATGAACCCCCCCTTCCCTTGCACATCAACCCCCTCTTCCCTTGCACATCAACCACCCCCCTTGCACATCAACCCCCCCTTCCCTTGCACATCAACCCCCCTTGCACATCAACCCCCCCTTGCACATCAACCCCCCCCCCCTTGCACATCAACCCCCCCTTCCCTTTCACATCAACCCCCCCTTCCCTTTCACATCACCCCCCCTTGAACATCAACCCCCCCTTGCACATCAACCACCCCCCTTCCCTTGCATATCACCCCCCTTGCACATCAACCCCCCCCCCTTGCACATCACCCCCCCTTGCACATCAACCACCCCCCTTCCTTGCACATCAACTCCTTCCACATCAACCCCCCCTTGCACATCAACCACCCCCCTTCCCTTGCACATCAACCCCCCCTTCCACATCAACCCCCCTTCCCTTGCACATCAACCCCCTCTTCCCTTGCACATCAACCACCCCCCTTGCACATCAACCGCCCCTTCCCTTGCACATCAACCCCACCTTGCACATCAACCCCCCCTTCCCTTGCACATCACCCCCCCTTGCACATCAACCCCTCCTTCCACATCAACCCCCCCTTGCACATCAACCACCCCCCTTCCCTTGCACATCAACCCCCCCCTTCCACATCAACCCCCCTTCCCTTGCACATCAACCCCCCCTTCCACATCAACCCCCCTTCCCTTGCACATCAACCCCCTCTTCCCTTGCACATCAACCACCCCCCCCTTGCACATCAACCGCCCCTTCCCTTGCACATCAACCACCCCCCCCCTTGCACATCAACCCCCCCCCTTCCCTTGCACATCACCCCCCCTTGCACATCAACCACCCCCCCCTTGCACATCACCCCCCCCCTTGCACATCAACCCCCTGTTCCCTTGCACATCACCCCCCTTGAACATCAACCCCCCCTTGCACATCAACCACCCCCCTTCCCTTGCATATCACCCCCCTTGCACATCAACCCCCCCCTTCCCTTTCACATCAACCTCCCCTTGAACATCAACCCCCCCTTGCACATCAACCACCCCCCTTCCCTTGCATATCACCCCCCTTGCACAACAACCCCACTTCCCTTGCACATCAACCCCCCTTCCCTTGCACATCAACCCCCCCTTGCACATCAACCACCCCCCTTCCCTTGCATATCACCCCCCTTGCACATCAACCCCCCTTCCTTGCACATCAACCCCCCTTCCCTTGCACATCATCCCCCCTTGCACATCAACCACCCCCCTTCCCTTGCACATCACCCCCCCTTCCACATGAACCCCCCTTCCCTTGCACATCAACCCCCTCTTCCCTTGCACATCAACCACCCCCCTTGCACATCAACCCCCCCTTCCCTTGCACATCAACCCCCCTTGCACATCAACCCCCCTTGCACATCAACCCCCCCCCCCTTGCACATCAACCCCCCCTTCCCTTTCACATCAACCCCCCCTTCCCTTTCACATCAACCCCCCTTGAACATCAACCCCCCCTTGCACATCAACCACCCCCCCTTCCCTTGCATATCACCCCCCTTGCACATCAACCCCCCCCCCTTGCACATCACCCCCCCTTGCACATCAACCACCCCCCTTCCCTTGCACATCAACTCCTTCCACATCAACCCCCCCTTGCACATCAACCACCCCCCTTCCCTTGCACATCAACCCCCCCCTTCCACATCAACCCCCCTTCCCTTGCACATCAACCCCCTCTTCCCTTGCACATCAACCACCCCCCTTGCACATCAACCGCCCCTTCCCTTGCACATCAACCCCACCTTGCACATCAACCCCCCCTTCCCTTGCACATCACCCCCCCTTGCACATCACCCCTCCTTCCACATCAACCCCCCCTTGCACATCAACCACCCCCCTTCCCTTGCACATCAACCCCCCCTTCCACATCAACCCCCCTTCCCTTGCACATCAACCCCCTCTTCCCTTGCACATCAACCACCCCCCCCTTGCACATCAACCGCCCCTTCCCTTGCACATCAACCCCCCTTGCACATCAACCCCCCTTCCCTTGCACATCAACCACCCCCCCCTTGCACATCAACCCCCCCCTTCCCTTGCACATCACCCCCCCTTGCACATCAACCACCCCCTTCCCTTGCACATCAACCCCCCCTTGCACATCAACCACCCTCCTTTCCTTGCACATCAACCCCCCCTTCCACATCAACCCCCTCTTCCCTTGCACATCAACCACCCCCTCTTGCACATCAACCCCCCCTTTCCTTGCACATCAACCCCCCCATGCACATCAACCCCCCCCCCTTCCCTTGCACATCAACCCCCTATTCCCTTGCACATCAACCCCCCCCTTGCACATCAAACCCCCCCCGCCGACAGTCCCAGCCCTTAGATGGGAGGCAAGTCTGAAAGCCCCGGTGGCGCAGATAGCCGTAGACCGCTCCGCCTATAGCCGCTAGCTCTTATCTTCTTTATTGGTGCCCAGCGGCCATTTTGTAGGATCGGCCGCGTGTGTTAGGAGGTACTGGGAGCTCGGTGGTCCCGCAATGTCACTGCCTTTTTCGACACTCACTTTTATTCTGCTCCCGTGGTGTTTGCCTCCTCGTCCCCAGACCCAACCCAAGGGTGGTCCGGCAGGGGGGCACGAATAGCCCGCGATCGCAAGTGTAGCCAGGTCCCCTGTCAGGGCTCAGAGCCCCTTCGGGTACTCACAGGGCAGTCAGCCCCCAGGGTGCACAGGGACAGAGTCACAGGACCCAAAGGAGCCAATAGGGCGGCAGCATGTCCCTGCAGGGAGATTGATACATTTCGCGGGCTGGCAGTTGGTGACCGGAGCAGCTAAGGGAAGGAGGACTAGGCCAGCATCCCCCCAGGCCCCAGATAGCCCTGAGTCACCAGTAGCTGAGTGCTATAGGGACAGGCCCTAGGTTAGGGACCCTGCCCCATTAGCTGTTTGATAGTTGGGGACGCTGCGTTTCCTGCGGAGAGACTTGGGTTCAAGTCTCCGCCATTAAAGAGAGCTGGACTATCTTCAGGGTGGGATCGCACCTGACGGATCACCACGCGGGTGGATCCTGGATGTCATGTGGGAGCTCGTCTGATCCTTTGTGAAGCCATTGCAGGCCCGAGCACTGGAGCGCTCGGCAGGTAACCAGTAACAACAAGTGCACCAACAGAGTACTCACACGGGACTAGTGGCTGCGCAGTCACACACACATCCATATCATTTAAAGGGACATTGTGTGGGGTCACTGGACACGGGGTGGGATCACCCGGTGGGAGGAGGCCCGAGCAAATAATTATTTATTATTTTGTCCGAATTTGGGCTGGTATTACTCAGTCAAATGTATATCTTAGGGAGCTTCAGACAAACCCGACTATCCCTGTCAGGCTCCAAACCGCGCCCCTGCACTCTTTCTTAAATCTGTCTCAGCGTCTCCCCTCCTGAAACCCCTCTCCTGGCTTCCTGTCACATCCCGCATCTCACACTCAATTCCCCTCCTCACTTTTAAAGCTTTACACTCCTCTGCCCCTCCTCACATCTCAGCCCTATTTTCTTCCTATGCACCATCCCGACTCTTGCGTTGTACCCCCTTTGTATGTAAAGCCCTCTCCCGCCTTAACCCTTTCTCACTGACTGCCCCACACTCTGGGATGACCTTTAAGAGCCACCTTAAGGCGCACCGGCTTAAAGAAGCATATGAGTAGCCCCGTGGCTAATACTATACACACGATACATGAAGCTCGGCCCCCTGCAGACGCACTTACCAGAACGCCCTCCTACTGTCTCTGTACATTCTTCCTAACAATTAGATTGTAAGCTCTTCGGAGCAGGGACTCTTCCGAAATGTAACTTTTTGTCTGAAGCACTTATTCCCATGATCTGTTATTTGTATGTAGCCCCCTGTAAGCAGAACGGGCTACTTATCCTTCTATAGGGTGACCAGGTGTCCCGGTTTAGCTGGGACAGTCCCGTTTTTTTAACCCCTGTCCCGTTTTTTTAACCTCTGTCCCGGTTTTTTAGTCTCTGCCCGGCTGCCCTGCATGCTGTAAAATGTTCCGGTTTTTGTGGTTGTTCCGCTTTTGACCATCAGAGCAGGGGGGGCAGCAGAGAGCAGACTGCATGGAGGAGAGCAGGGGCCGGGACTAAACTGCGGAGCCTAGCAGTGAGACCCGGAAGTGTCAGTGAGAACTTCCGGTGTCTGCTGCCAGGGCTCAATATGGCTTCCCCCACCCATGCAGGTATGGTCCAGAATGGGGGACACAAACACACTCACACAATGGGGGGGGGGGCGGGGGGGGCGGGGGGAGAGAGAGGCACAGCATGGGGAGAGGCAGAGAGAGAGAGAGACAGAGAGAGTGGCACAAGCACAGCATGGAGAGAGACAGAGAGAGGCACAGGCACAGGATGGGGAGAGAGTGTGGGGAGAGAAGCACAGCATCGGAGAGGGGCACAGCATGGGAAGAGGGGCACAGAGTGGGGGGGGGGAGAGAGAGACACAAAGAATGGGGGGAGAGAGACAGAGAATGGAGGAGAGACAGAGAAAGGAGGGGAGAGAGAGAGACAGAGAATAGGGAGAGAGAGACAAAGAATGGGGGAGAGACAGACAGAGAATGGAGGGGAGAGAGAGACAAGAATAGGGGGTGGAGGGAGAGAGACAGAATGGGGGGGGAGAGCATGGAGGGTAGAAAGAGAGAATGGGGGAGGAGAGAGAGAGAATGGGGGGACAGAGAGCCGAGAATGGGGGGGGGAGAGAGAGCCGAGAATGGGGGGGGAGAGAGAGCTGAGAATGGGGGGGAGAGGGGGTGAAGAGAGAGAATGGGGGGGAGAGAGAATGGGGGGAAGAGAGAGAGAGAATGGGGGGGGGAGAGAGAGAATGGGGGGAGAGAGAATGGGAGAGAGAGATGGAATGGGGGGAAGGGAGGGGGGACAGAATGGGAAGAGAGCATGGGGGGAGGAGAGAGAGAGAGAATGGGGGAGGAGAGAGAGAATGGGGGGTTTCACAGAATTGGAGAAGACACAGAGAATGGGGGAGAGAGACAGAATGGAGGGGAGAGAGAGAGACAGAGAATGGGGGAGGGGAGAGAGACAGAGAATGGGGGGGAGAGAGAGAGACAGAGAATGGGGGGAGAGAGAGAGAGACAGACAGAGAATGGGGGGGGAGAGAGAGAGAGACAGACAGAGAATGGGGGGAGAGAGAGAGACAGAGAATGGGGGGAGGAGAGAGACAGAGAATGGGGGGGAGAGAGACAGAAAATGGAGGAGAGACAGAGAATGGGGGAGAGGAGAGGGAGGGAGAGAATGGGGGAGAGGAGAGGGAGGGAGAGAATGGGGGAGAGGGAGAGAAAGCGAGAGAATGGGGGGGAGACACAGAGAATGGGGGAAGACACAGAGAATGGAGGGGAGAGATAGACAGACAGAGAATGGGAGGGGAGAGAGAGACAGAGAATGGGGGGGGGGGGAAAGGCACAGAGAATGGGGTAGAGAGAGAGACACAGAGAATGGGGGGGAGAGAGACAGAAAATGGGGGGGAGAGAGAGAGAATGAGAGGGAGAGAGGGAGGGGAGAGGGGAGGAGAGAGAAAGGAGAGGGGGGAGAGAGCGAGAGAATGTGGGGGGAAGAGAGAGAGGGGAAGAGAGAGGAGAAGAGAGAGAGAGGGGAGGAGAGAGGGGTGAGAGAGGGGAGGAGAGAGAATGGGGGGAGAGAGAGAGAATGGGGGGAGAGAGAGAGAATGAGGGGAGGGAGAGAGAATGGGGGGAGAGAGAGAGAGAATGAGGGGGGGAAAGGCACAGAGAATGGGGTAGAGAGAGAGACACAGAGAATGGGGGGGAGAGAGAGAGACAGAAAATGGAGGAGAGACACAGAATGAGAGGGAGGGGAGAGGAGAGGAGAGAGAAAGGAGAGGGGGGAGAGAGGGGTGAGAGAGAGGGGAGGAGAGAGAATGGGGGGAGAGAGAGAATGAGGGGAGGGAGAGAGAATGGGGGGAGAGAGAGCGAATGAGGGGCGGGAGAGAGAGAGAGAGAATGGGGGTAGAGAGAGAGTGGGGGGAGGGGGGCGAGAGACAGGGAAGTGTGGAATGAGAATGTAGGGGTGGGGAGAACGAGAATAGAGGAATATGGGGGGAGGGAGAGAGAAAGGGGTGTGTGTGAGAGAAGGGGGGACAGAGCGGGGTAGAGACAAAGGAGAAAGGGCGCAGTTGGTGATATCATTTGTTTTATAAAAAAAATTTATAATGTGTCCCGGTTTTTACTTTTGTAAATCTGGTCACCCTATCCTTCTACTACTGGAGTAAGCCCTGGTAAGGGCAGGCGCCAGTAGTGACCATGGGTTTTTCCCCCTCACCAAGCCCCGCCTCTGTGATAGAGGCAGGCCCCTGGCTCTGTGCAGGCCTAGACAGAGAGGAGGTCCTGCTGACATCATAGGGGGCGGGGCTGTGTCTATTTAGTGGGCTGTCCTGTGGGTGTGTGGGAGAGAGGTCTGAGTGCAGCTCGGGAAGAATACTATTTAATAAGAATAGATATGACACGGCCTTCTCCTGCCGGCTCCTCTTAGTTTTATTTCCCCTTCTGTTATCCATATTCTGTATGTCCGGCTACAGGAAGGGTCAGGAGACAGGGAGGACAGAGGCAGGAGAAACCCACCTGGCTCCGGCCTTGCTTGTCCCTACTAATACAAACATACAACCCTTCACTCAATAACATAGCCCTAATCCCATGTGACAAGGAGGGGTAGGACAGGCACTGCTATCCTTCCTCTGCCATATAGGATGGGATCCCCCCCCCCCCCCCATGCTGTGACTCCTGTATGGGATGATACACTGGGCGAGATGCTGCAGGAGAGGATGAAGCAATCAGAGGTCTCTCCCCCTCCCCCTGGGTATCACTGCAGCTTTCTGCCTGTCTGGGAGTCACAGCTCGCAACTATCGTCTGTGCAAGTCTGTATAGTAAAGATGGAGAGATGACCACGTGTCTGGATAATAGTTATTTTGCCCATTACTGCACTGTATGTGTTTGGTGGGGTGGGGGGAGCTGTATTGATGTAAATGTAGGCCATGTTTTTGTTTTTTTAAATACAGGATTGGTACAGCAGGCCAGCGGGGACCCACGGGGACAACCCAAGGACCCCAGACTCCCACAGGGACCACCTGAGGACCCATGAAGGACACCTGCGGGGAAGAACTGGTGGCCCCACAGCTGTGGGGGCCCCAGGCACCCACAGGGCCACCCGAGGGCCCCCCAGACACCCGTGGGAACCACCCGAGGGCCCCTAGACACCTGTGGGAACCACCCGAGGGCCCCTAGACACCTGTGGGAACCACCTGAAAGCTCCCAGACAACCGCGTGGACGCCATTGGTGCCCACGGACACCCGCGGGGACCACCTGGAGGCCCACGGAGCCTAGCGGGGACAACCCGAAGTCCCCCAGACACCGGTGGGCACCCCCCAGAGTGAACTGTGGAACCTGCGGACACCCATCTGGACCACCGGGGACCCCTGCTGGACTGCGGTATTAATCCTGTGTGTAAAAAAAATAATGGTTTTATGAATATTGTAATGGTTTATTAGGGACCTAGGAGTGGATAGTGAGGCTGTTATGTGTATTTTTGTTTATTGTGGGTAGTGGGGGTGGGTGAATGGGGTATTGGCCCCAAGGAAGTGTGTTTAGGCCTACCGGGTGGGGGGGTAGCGGGAGGGATTAACCCCTTCATTACCTTAGCGGTATTATCTGCTAAGGTAAAGAAGAGGTTAAGTCATCCCGCAACCCCCTGGCAAGGCCTAAATACCCAGCCAGGGCCAAATACCACCTTCACCCACCCCCGCTACCCGCAATAAGCCTGGCACGGGTATATAACCCCTTCATTGCCTTGGCGGTAATGAAGTTGCCTGTAAATGCATTTTTTATGCATGGGATTCATGCCGGGGGTCTCTGGTGCTGATATTAATGGATATCAGCTCTGGGACACATGCATTTTATTTTCATCGCAGCTTCACCCCACCTTCTTGCCAACTTTTGTGGTGGGACAATTTGGAGAAGAAACAGCAATTTTAAAGTGGCGATCAGCCGCAATAAGCTGATCAGGGCTTATAGAATTGAGCGTGTTTGAAAAACTGGCGATCAGTGCCGAAAAGTGGCTTATCACCGCGCGTCTGCCGATTTGTAATTTTTATTTATTTATTTCTTTTTTGGCAAAAAAACCTGTAATTTTTGCTCTTATCGCCAGCTTCTCTGGGCTTACTGAATCGCTGTAGGCTTTTTTGGCGATAAGCTGGTGATAAGTGTCTTATCGCTGCTTACTGCATGAGGGCAAAATTGAAGCGTTTCATTCCGTTAGGAACTTTATCAAAGTAAAGATAAAGTTCCTAACGGAATGAAACGCGTCAGAGAAGGTGAATCTCTGTGATGTCCAGCACCAAGATTTGAATAAATATTGATTTTAATTCATCTATGGCTGAGTTCCTTCGTTTGCAGTGACCGCCGAAGTTTTCTTCAATTTTGCTGATTCTACCCTCACGGCTGGGGCGCGCTAAGGATCCCCTGCACTACGGAGCAGACGCCACGATACCCCCTCCCCTTGCAGTCACGGGGTTAGCCGGCATTCGTGATGCGTCCTGTGTAATCTTCCCGGACTCACCAGGCTGGCGACGGCGATGACGTCATTCGGAGGCGCCGCACACGTGGAGTAATGCCGGGAGTTCAACGGAGCAAGCAGTGAAGACACCAGGCGGGTTAAGGGCAGCAGGCATCGGTTGGCTTATACGTGAGTACAGGAGAGGAGTTTCTAAACAAAGCTTCTCATCCTGTCTCCTTACGAACCCCTGCACAACGGCCCCCCCCCCCTAAGGTTTATAAGTCTGCATAATTGTTGCTTCAATTATATATTCAACGCTTCATATATTGATTGCAGTGGGATCACTTTCTTTCTTTTTTCCACCAAGTTTCAAAGTATACCAAGGTGCAGCATTTGACCCATATCTACATATACACTTTTTAGAGCACCGAACATCATGGGGTTTACTCCCCTTATTCTATATACTGCATGAGGGCCTTAGGGAGTATTTGTTCCTATAAAGCAGGGGTGGGGAACGTCCGGCCCGCGAAAATCCTTTGGTCCGGCCCCCGGGAAGCAAGCCTGCAAGAATGGTTTAAACAAAAAAAACTCCCCCTCTCCTGATTGGCTGCCCGTGCTGTCACTCTGCCAAGATTTGTTTTTTGGCCCACCTATTCATACATGGAGCAAGTGTAGGGTGCAAGCCGGGCCTCCCCTTCCCTCAGCACTGCCCCCCTCCCTTCTCTCCTCCAGTAATGCCGGGCCTCCCCTTCCCTCAGCACTGCCCCCCTCCCTTCTCTCCTCCAGTAATGCCGGGCCTCCCCTTCCCTCAGCACTGCCCCCCTCCCTTCTCTCCTCCAGTATTGCCGGGCCTCCTCTTCCCTCAGCACCGCCCCCCTCCCTTCTCTCCTCCAGTAATGCCGGGCCTCCCCTTCCCTCAGCACTGCCCCCCTCCCTTCTCTCCTCCAGTAATGCCGGGCCTCCCCTTCCCTCAGCACCGCCCCCCTCCCTTCTCTCCTCCAGTAATGCCGGGCCTCCCCTTCCCTCAGCACTGCACCTCTCCCTTCTCTCCTCCAGTAATGCCGGGCCTCCCCTTCCCTCAGCACTGCCCCCCTCCCTTCTCTCCTCCAGTAATGCCGGGCCTCCCCTTCCCTCAGCACTGCCCCCCTCCCTTCTCTCCCCCAGTAATGCCGGGCCTCCCCTTCCCTCAGCACTGCCCCCTCCCTTCTCTCCTCCAGTAATGCCGGGCCCTCCCCTTCCCTCAGCACTGCCCCCTCCCTTCTCTCCTCCAGTAATGCCGGGCCTCCCCTTCCCTCGGCACTGCCCCCCTCCCTTCTCTCCTCCAGTAATGCTGGGCCCTCCACTTCCCTCAGCACTGCCCCCCTCCCTTCTCTCCTCCAGTAATGCCGGGCCTCCCCTTCCCTCAGCACTGCCCCCCTCCCTTCTCTCCTCCAGTAATGCCGGGCCTCCCCTTCCCTCAGCACTGCCCCCCTCCCTTCTCTCCTCCAGTAATGCCGGGCTCCTTAGGCTCCGCCCCTGTGTCCCTCCCTTTAGGCTCCGCCCCTGCCAGTCTCATCTGCACTGGCTACCTATGCAGCTCCAGCAGCCCATCCACGGGCCCCAGGTAACCCACATGCCCCCTTATAGCCCCTCCCAGACACCTTACCCACCCCAAGGGGGGAAAGGCCTTATTTTTGAGTGTGTTTGCAGAGGTGGGCTTATTGTGTGTGTGTCTCTGTGTGTGTGTCACTGCGTGTGTGTGTGTGTGTGTCACTGTCTGTGTGTGTGTGTCTCACTGTCTCTGTGTGTCTCACTGTCTGTGTGTGTGTGTGTGTCACTGTCACTGTGTGTGTTACTGTGTGTGTGTGTCACTATCTGTGTGTGGCAGCAGCCGCCTGAGGTGATGAAGGACCTGAGTATCACCAGAGCGGCTCAGGTAAGCAGCGCTCCGGGGGGGACAGGGTATAAGAGGAGTGGGGCTTGGGGGATGGGGGGGAGGGGGTATAAGAGGCTTGGGGGATAGAAGAACGAGTCTGCGGAGGGAGAAACACCTCACTACCATCTCTCCTCCTCCCCACACCGGGCAGCAGCTGCGGAGGAGAGCACCTGCTCCGCAGTGCCGCAGTGTAAGAGGAGAGGGAGCTATGCAGGGCCCTGACAGGGGAAGGGCAGGAGGGCCATGGGACACCACAAGGCCTGATGCCTAATCCCAGCATCATTGGTCTCCTTGACTTCAATACATGTTGTATGATTAACTTTTGCAGACACCACCCCCCCCCCCCCCAATGATCTGTGCCCCATAAAATGACTCAGTGTGATCTAAGCTGTCAGACCGTCCCTCATGCATCTCAAATTGCCACTTCTTGCAGCTGATTGTCATTCTTGTTTAGAGAGTGTCTGAAAGTGAGTGAGAGAGTGTGTATGAGTGAGAGGGTCTGAGAGTGTGTGATTTCCCACCCCCCCTGCTCCGATTTGTGTGTGTGAGAGAATACAGACACCAACCCACAATCAGTCATACAGTAGTCACCCACCACCCAAGTGTCAGTCAGTCACCCAAGTGTCAATCAGTCAGTCACCCAAGTGTCAGTCAGTCAGTCAGTCACACAAGTGTCAGTCAGTAACCCAAGTGGCAGTCAGTCACCCAAGTGTCAGTCAGTCAGTCACACAAGTGTCAGTCAGTCAGTCAGTCACCCAAGTGTTAGTCAGTCAGTCACACAAGTGTCAGTCAGTCACACAAGTGCCAGTCAATCAGTCACCCAAGTGTCAGTCAGTCAGTCACACAAGTGTCAGTCAGTCAGTCACACAAGTGTCAGTCAGTCAGTCACTCGTGTCAGTCAGTCAGTCACCCAAGTGTGAGTCAGTCAGTCACCCAAGTGTCAGTCAGTCTGTCAGTCAGTCACACAAGTGCCAGTCAGTCACCCAAGTGTCAGTCAGTCAGTCAGTCACACAAGTGTCAGTCAGTCAGTCATCCAAACCTGGAAAACCAGTTGCGAGTTGCAACATCATCAATACCAGCTAACATCACACGCCTCACCAAAGAGAAGCAGTTCCAGTTAATTGAATGTTTGACCAAATATAGCAGGCTAATTTTTAAGTTGATCATTTTGTATGGCCCGCGAATGATGTTATAAATATCCAAATGGCCCTTGGCAGAAAAAAGGTTCCCCACCCCTGCTATAAAGTACACCAAGTTTGGCATAGGATTTGGATGTCAGGGTATCAATGTGCAACCCAAATGTTAAATGGGAGTTGAACTATATGCCCAGATATTTCAAACCAGTAACAGGGGCTAGGATGGTATTAGAGTTGGTTTTTATCTGAAGCTCTGTCATTGGAAGCGTTAGCAATTTAGCTCTGGTCCCAAATACCATTGTTACAGTCTTGTCAGTGTTTAAAATCAGTTTGTTTTAGGAAATCCAGTTTCAAGTCTCAAAAAATCAGATTGAAGTATGTGTTCAAGGTCAGAGAGGCGAGGGCTGCGTGCATATAGGATAAGATCTAAGGCCTCTCACAATAACCCGTTAGGAATATTAATTCCTCATCTATCCGACATAAGTATAAAATATAGTCTACCAAGACCCCTAATACAGAGTTACCCACCTTATACGGGATCAGCTGCCAGACGAGTACAGTAAATGTATCTTATTTCTTTTGCCACTGGAGGGCAGCGTGGAGTTACACGGAGGGGCGCCCGTAAGGACGACGTGCCAGTTAGGCGGAAGGAGAAGCGCACACACTTTTATGTGAAACGGATATATTTGGGGAGGGATTTAGTAGTCTGAGTAAGAAAATTAACCATTTAAATATGCACAGATTTAATCCCACTTTTGGAAATTAGGGATGTTGCCTAAAAGTTTGAGAATGCATAGAGTGCCACCCATGGGCTTTAATGAAGCAGCATTTGTGGGCTAAAGGGAACAGCATTCTGTATAAAGGTATTTTGGACTCGATATAAATAATTGATGCCAAAAACTAATATTAAGTAAATTGAGAATGGAAAAAACTTCAGCACAAACGTACAGAATGTGATATTCTGAGAGATCTGACAGATGTTATCAAATCCCACAATGAATATATAAAAAATGTCTGTATAGAACGAGTCAAACAAGAATATGCCAATAAAACGTTTAATTGGGAGATACAGGGGCCACAATTCAGGTCATTTAGCTGAAAGAAGAGAAGCCGGTCAGCCAGTAGAGCAGGTCAGCCGGTCAGCCAGAAGAGCAGGTCAGCCGTTCAGCCAGTAGAGCAGGTCAGCCGGTAGAGCAGGTCAGCCGGTCAGCTCTGAGATCAGCATTACTTATATCCCCTAAACGTTGTCCCCTGCATGTAATGCTGCAACACAGCCTACACTGCATATACTGTACCTGAGATACTTAACCCTTTCTTTTCGCTCGACTCTAATCTGAATGATTTGCTAATTGGTTTGTAATTAGAGAGATATTTGTAGCAGAATCCCATGTATGTTCTTTTTACCTTTTTAGATACCGTTTTGTGTAATAAAAGATATGAGATCAGAGGGGCTTCCTGTTTGCACTCGTGTTTTGGCAGAAGTGTATACACTGGCGACACACTTTATTCGAGCTCGGCTAGTCCCACGAATTCGGGTATACCCGGGTGTATTGAGGTTTGTGACTGTTTTCTGCCCGAGTGCATTGAGGTATTTTCCAAGCAGGGATTGAAGCATTTTATTCCCGCTGGCTGCAATACTGCACAGTATATATATATATACTGCATTACAATTCATGAATTTATGCCATCTGGTAGACACGCGAAGCATTGCAGCCTATTAAATCCTAATCATTATCATTTAACAGATCAGCCGCCCGTCAGCCAGGCATGAACCCAGGCTGGGAAGGCAAACACAACGGGGCTTGTCAGAGGTGAGGAGCGGCGCATTCCAGGTATCTGCCAGGTACATACTGGGTATTTGCTCGAATAAAGTGTGTCGGTGCAGTATGTGACCCTATAAATCTCCCTCACACCCGGGCTTGGCAGCGTGACACTAGTGCAGCGTCCTGGGGAAGAATCACTGAGCTGTTAGCAATAGATACAACGGACAGAAAAGACACTACACATAGGTTTGATTAAAGAGAGTATTTTATTTAAATAATTAATCTCTTTGCTGGGAGGGGCCTGCAGCACATTGCGGAGCGATATAGTAACACGCAGAGCAATGCACTGCAGGCCCCTCCGGCAGCGAAGGGGTGAAGACCAATGCAGGGTGTATAAAGATCTCACTGATAATTCATGCACAAAGGGCAGTTTGTTGCTGTGATCCAGAGGAAGGCGAAACATAACCCCTGCTGTGCAATGGGGGAAAAAAATTCCTTCCTGACCCCATTAAATGGCGATCGGATGGTCCCTGGATCACTGCGCAGTGAGATCAGATGGAGCAGCACAGATCAGCGTTGTTATACACAGGGGCACACTCAGTATATAGAGATGCGGGTGATGGGGCCCTTGTGCCCCTGTGTATAACTCACCTGCTCCCCCATCCCCCTGCATATCTATCCCATTCGCCCCTTTTCCTCCCGCATACCTCGCAGGGCCGGCCGTCCATTAGGCGGTCGCCTAGCGCGCAGAGGTCCTAGGGGCGCATTAATAATCATTATTATTTTTTCCTCTTATTATTTCTAATTTATTTATCTTTTTTTTTAAATTATTCTTTTTTTTATCCAGTATTTTGGCGCCCTTTTATTTTTATTTTGTGTCGCGCTGGGGTGCGGTCGCACCCCCTGCAGCCCCGATAGCTACGCCACTGTTTATTTTATTATTTTATTTATCTTATTATTTTTTATACAACTGGGGCACAAATTTTAAGTTTCGCCTCGGGCGCATGAAACCCGTGCTCCGGCCCTGCTCCTTGTTCTCTCTCTCCCTCTCACGCCCAATATCCCTATCTCCCTCTACTACCTGCCCCTCCCGCAGCCTTCCTGATCTTATCTGCCTCTCCTGCGGTCAAACCAACTTCTCAGGGCCCCTAGAAAACCCCTGTATCTACGCCCTGGCTCCTCTGCTACCTGCTCCTGGCTTCTTCTCCGCCTAAAAAAGGTGAAGCAGCAGATCTGTCCGCACCTCTCGTATTCTCCTACCTGCTCCCGGGGTCTTCTCCGCCTAAAAAAGGTGAAGCAGCAGATCCGGCCACACCTGTCGTATGCTCCATGGTCATCGTACACCATGTCTGCGTCATCGGCCGCCTTGTAGCCCACCTCATTGTTCCACTTGACGCCCGCTTTGTCGTATGCCTCGTCGTCCGCCTCGTAGCCCGCCTCGTCGTCTGGTGGCACAAAGGGCACCACCTTCGTGCGTGTCCTGATCTGCAGGAGACATGACGTGTTTGTAACCAGGGACAGTGATACTCTGTATCGCAAGAGCTCCTGTGCCACTTATACCCCATCCCCAATACCACGTTATACCGCCCTCCACAGGGCAAATACCCGTTATACCCACCTCCCCAGGCCCAGTACCCAGTTATACAACCCTCCCAAGGCCCAGTACCCGTTATACCCACCTCACCAGGCCCAGTAGCCATTATATACCCCTCCCCAGAAGGTCATGTTTCTACACTGGCGACACACTTTATTCGAGCTCGGCTAGTCCCACGAATTCGGGTATACCCGGGTGTATTGAGGTTTGTGACTGTTTTCTGCCCGAGTACATTGAGTTATTTTTCAGGCAGGGATTGAAGCATTTTATTCCCGCTGGCTGCAATACTGCACAGTATATATATATACACTGCATTACAATTCATGAATTTATGCCATCTGGTAGACACCCGAAGCATTGCAGCCTATTAAATCCTAATCATCCTCATTTAACAGATCAGCCGCCCATCAGCCAGGCATGAACCCAGGCTGGGAAGGCAAATGCAACGGGGCTTGTCAGAGGTGAGGAGCGGCGCATTCCAGGTATCTGCCAGGTACATACCGGGTATTTGCTCGAATAAAGTGTGTCGGTGCAGTATTTATCAAAAATACATTGAGTTACCTCTGGTTTTCAGGCATGTCCTGGGGGAGTTATCACAGAGACACAGAAACGTCGCTGAGTTTGGTGAGTAACTCCCTTAACCTCTCAGCAGTTGAATTCCCCATTAGGCGCTTAGCACGTTAAAAACAAGCGTTGCTATTTCTCTGCATGAAGTTGCAGGTAATTGGAAGAGTTACACAGTGACGGCTATTTCATCACTCACCTTCTTCCCCCGAAACGGTCTTTTCTGTCTTATTTCCGGCTTCACATCGGATATCCATATCCATTCTTGGCCTCTGATCTGTATGCAGGACAATGCTTTAAGACAGGGTTGCACAACCTTTTCCCCCTGCTCCCCCCTCCACCTTCCCCACCTTGTCTCCGACGTTCTGATGTAACGACGTCATGTGATATCACGTTGCTATGGCAATGCCATATCATGTGACGCCACGTTGCTGTCGCCAGAAGCCGCCGGAGACAAGGAAAGGGAACTTACAGAGGCCTTGCGCGCGATCTCCGGCATTTAATTTAAATGCTGTGGGGAAGAGCGAGGGGCCTCTGTAAGCGCCGAGCCCCTCCTCCCAAGAAAATGTCGTGCCCCTCGATTTGCGCACCCCTGCTTTAAGAGATATTCTGGGACCCTCCAACTCCTCCATCGGACCCTTCCTCATATTGACTGACCTTGCAGTGCTCTGCACTGACTTGCACTGACCTGCTATGGTGCCTCTCAAAATACCATGCTAACTCATTCTGAACATACATGTGTCCTTTCTACATGTTACTCAGCTTGTATGGGCCACAGACAGCTTTCCCGGGGTCCAGGACTAGTTTCCACCGGAGACACTCACCCATGGGTCGGCGACTTTGCGAGAACCCACCCCCCCCCCCCAACCTGTTTTCTCTTGCACTGCCATAGACAACAACATTTCGGCCTGCTGGTCTTTCTCAGGTAAAGTGGCTAAACCCACTAAATCCAGCAAAGAAAGGCCAGCAGCCGAAACATTGTAGTCTGTGGCACAATAAATTATCTTTTTTTATTCAAATCCGTGTGCCCTTTCCCATCAATCATATTGTATCCATTGGACGAAATGCCGGTCTTCCCTGAGACTAAGGGGCACCGGTAAAAGTATCACTACTTATTGGTTTTTTTTTGGTTTGCAGCAAATCCCCATCATTTGTGCGTTCTCTTGCTCTGCCCCAATCTGACACACCACCTTGCTCTCTCACCCCCCTCTTAGACTCCCCCGTCACCCTTTCCTTCCTCAAAGGTTGTCCTTTAATCAGATCTTACCCAAATTGTCTCCATCTCCCTTGGAAATGTTCTGTCTTTAAGCTGTGCGGCTCCTCTTGATCCGAACTTTCTTAGCTTTAGGTTTCGGCTCCGAGGGTCTAAAAAATAAGCGACTCCGAAAAGATGTGAAATATGCGCACGGGTCCTAATGGGGCACTGAGGGGGAGACTTAAATACTAGTAAATATAATCTACTGTGCTAACAAATATAATCTATTAACTAACAAATATAACTTATTAAACTAAGAAATATAATTTATTAAACTAACAAATATAACTTATTAAACTAAGAAATATAACTTATTCAACTAAGAAATATAATTTATTAAACTTAGAAATATAATCTATTAAACTAAATAAATATCTATTCAACTAAATAAATATCTATTCAACTAAATAAATATAATCTATTTAAAAACAATACAATAAAAAGCTGGAGAAAAGATACGTCAACCAAGCCACAGATGTGATGCCAATGAGCGTTGAACTCCTTGCAGATCCACCGTCAGCTGGTTGTGGCAGAAAGTGGTGACATACAGTAGAACAGAGTGGTTGAGCTGTAACCACGGCAGTCAGGTCAGAAATCAACACAATATTTTTTGAAATTTAGAATGAGAATGTTCAGTATGTCACATTCTGGGCTCAGACTCTGAGCCCTGTCACATGTTAGCAGCTTGTGATAATAGAAGGTATCCATATACTGGGATGTGATAAGCTACATGAAGGTCATTTTATACTGGGTCCCATAACCTGCTTTATATGAAGTATCATTTTACACTAATTAGTAGAGATGTTACATTTTGAAAAATAGCACTTCTGGCGGCATTGTTCATTTTCTCTACAAATGATAAATGAAAAAGTTGGATAAAACGTTATATGTGTGTGTGAGCGCGCAATATATATAGAGGTATCAGTACCGTGTTAGCCGAGCTTCAATAATCAAAAAATAAATAGATGATACCGTTCTGTGGCTAACGAAATGCTTTTATTTGTGCGAGATTTCGAGATACACTGATCTCTTCTTCCGGCGATGTTACAATGAATGAAGCAAGCAAAAGGTATACTTAAAAACAGTGTCTCTTGGAATGTTATCTGTGCTGGTCCTTCCCCCAGTGTGGATGTGTTTTATGCCTAGAGGTGTCAAAAGGTTCCTGAAAGCAAGTGATGAAAGAGTGTGTATGTGTATCAGTGTGAATGAAAATGAATGGAGAGCCCACAGTATATACAGTGCTTTACAAAAGGTGTGTGTGGAGTGGGAGTGGATATAAATGGTGTGGGTGGGTGTGGAAATGTGAGAGTTTGTAGCACAACTAAAAGTGTGTGTGGATACTTTGTGGTCCCTATTGGTGTATAGGGATGGAAAAACAGTATTTGTATGTGTAAAAGACAGCTGTGTGTGCATACATATAGCACAGTATGTTAAATTATGCCGCGGGGTCATGTGACGTCACCCTCGTCAAATGCCGCTGCAGGTCACGTGACGCCGCATCAAGGTAAGGGGGGGCGCGAGCACCAGCAGAGGGAAGGCAGGGGGGCGAGCTGCAAAAGTTTGTGCTCCCCTGGTATAACCAATAAATAATATAGCTGATATAGCAATTTGGTTGTGGCTAGAGAGAGATTATAATGGCAGTGAGAATTAGTGGTCAGAATTAATAACAGTGCAATTACTAAAAAGTAGCTGTAATAAAATAATAATAAACACTATGCCTAAACACAATAAAAATCCAGAAACCTAGCTCTAATAGCTATGTTATAACTCAATCATAAAAGGATCCAATTCGGGCATCCTCTGGAGCCCTGGCAGCTCTCTTCAGGGAAACAACCACCTCCTCGATAGATATCTAAACAAAAAAAAAGAAGAGAAAGCGCCCGCTCCATGTGTAAATTCGGTTTAACAATTTCATTTCCTGGACAAGATAAAAATAGCAAACTCACAAACATCCGTTTGGTAAAAGCATTGTGTGAGACAGGCTCGTGCTCCGTGGTAATCCGGTGGTCAATCCGCAGCTCCAGAGTTTGGACGATGACCGGGAAACTCGATAGGCTGCGCCCCTCGCAGTGTGGTCCTCCGGCAATCTGTGGTATGTTGTGGTTCCACTGTAAATCCGGTGTCTCGTCTTGGTCGCGTACCAACTTCCCTTCCGGCGTCAGGACGTATAGTGTGGCAATAGCAACGAGAAGAAAGTACTGAGGTGGGTTTGGATCCCCCTCGGTTATTTCTTGTTTTATTAATAAATAATTTACTATATTTTAATCTCTGGTGCGCATTGTGTGCATTTTTCTTCTTGTCTGCACAGTGCTTCAGATGCTGCATCTGAAAAAATGCCGGTGGATCGGGATGTGAGGTAGGGAAGTGACGTCCGCGCCGGAATGTCATTGCCACGCCTCCATATATTTATTGCCACGCCCCCAATCGCACCCGCTGCATACCCTGCAAAGCCATAAAAAGCTCAGGCTTCAGCAAGTGTATTGCAGCGTGTGTGCCTTCCCTCCGTCTGAAATACTATAGACGCAGCCTTATCGACGCTTACTAAATAGGCCCGTGTCTCTCTCTCTCTCTCTCTGTGTCTCTGTCTCTCTCTGTGTCTCTGTCTCTCTCTGTGTGTCTCTGTCTCTCTCTGTGTGTCTCTGTCTCTCACTGTGTGTCTCTCTGTGTCTCTGTCTCTCTCTGTGTGTCTCTGTCTCTCTCTGTGTGTCTCTGTCTCTCTCTGTGTGTCTCTGTGTGTCTCTGTCTCTCTGTGTGTCTCTCTGTGTCTCTCTCTCTCTCTCTCTGTGTCTCTGTCTCTCTCTGTGTGTCTCTGTCTCTCTCTGTGTGTCTCTGTCTCTCTCTGTGTGTCTCTCTGTGTCTCTGTCTCTCTGTGTCTCTGTCTCTCTGTGTGTCTCTGTTTCTCTCTGTGTGTCTCTGTTTCTCTCTGTGTGTCTCTGTCTCTCTCTGTGTGTCTCTGTTTCTCTCTGTGTGTCTCTGTGTGTGTCTCTGTATCTCTGTCTCTCTCTGTGTCTCTGTGTGTGTCTCTGTGTCTCTCAAATCAAATCAGCTTGATTGGCATGTCAAAAGAACATTTCAGTATTGCCAAAGCGTGAGTAATAGGGGGTGTGGGACAATGATTACACGAATACTAGGGGGTACGGTATAATGGTTATACAGTATATTACTTTTGTCTCTCTCTCTCTCTCTCTCTCTCTCTCTCTGTGTGTGTCTGTCTCTCTCTCTCTGTGTCTCTCTCTCCCTATGTCCCTCTCTCTGTCTCTCTCTCATTCTCTGTGTCTCTCTCTCATTCTCTGTCTCTCTCTCTCATTCTCTGTCTCTCTCTCATTCTCTGTCTCTCTCTCATTCTCTGTCTCTCTCTCATTCTCTGTCTCTCTCTCTCATCCCTGTATGATAGGTATGTTCCAACTCAATTTTTTGCTCTTCTTTTCCGTTTGAGAGGAGGGAGTCCCTCACCTCTTCAGCCACACACCAGGAACGCTGGATTGCTTTCAGACGCTCGGAGAGGCGGATACAGTCGTGGATTGCACGATTTCTCGCCCCCTCCCTGCCTTTCACGCCCCCTCCCTGCCTTTCACGCCCCCTCCCTGCCTTTCATGCCCCCCTCCCTGCCTTTCACGCCCCCACCCCCCTCCCTGCCTTCCACGCCCCCAACCCCTTCCCTGCCTTTCACGCCCCACCTCCCTGCTTTCACGCCCCCCCCTCCCTGCCTTTCACGCCCCCCCCTCCCTGCCTTTCACACCCCCCTCCCTGCCTTTCACACCCCCACCCCCCTCCCTGCCTTTCACGCCCCCACCCCCCTCCCTGCCTTTCACGCCCCTACCCCCCTCCCTGCCTTTCCACCCCCCTCCCTGCCTTTCACGCCCCTACCCCCCTCCCTGCCTTTCACGCCCCTACCCCCCTCCCTGCCTTTCCACCCCCCTCCCTGCCTTTCCACCCCCACCCCCCTCCTGCCTTTCACGCCCCCTCCCTGCCTTTCCATCCCCCTCCCTGCCTTTCACGCCCCCACCCCCTCCCTGCTTTTCCACCCCCCACCCTGCCTTTCACGCCCCCCCTGCCTTTCACGCCCCCACCCCCCTCCCTTCTTTTCACGCCCCCCGTCCCCTCCCTGCCTTTCACGCCCCCCTCCCTGCCTTTCACGCCCCCTCCCCGCCTTTCACGCCCCCCTCCCTGCCTTTCACGCCCCCGTCCCCTCCCTGCATTTCACGCCCCCGTCCCCTCCCTGCCTTTCACGCCCCCATCCCCTCCCTGCCTTTTACGCCCCCGTCCCCTGCCTGCCTTTATCGCCCCCGTCCCCTCCCTGCCTTTAACGCCCCCCCCTCCCTGCCTTTCACGCCCCCGTCCCCTCCCTGCCTTTCACGCCCCGTCCCCTCCCTGCCTTTAACGCACCCGTCCCCCCCTCCCTGCCTTTCACGCCCCCACCCCCCTCCCTTTCACGCCCCCACCCCCTCCCTGCCTTTCACGCCCCCACCCCCTCCCTGGCTTTCACGCCCCCACCCCCCTCCCTGCCTTTCACGCCCCCACCCCCCTCCTTGCCTTTCACGCCCCCCCTCCCTGCCTTTCACGCCCCCCCTCCATGCCTTTCACGCCCCGTCCCCTCCCTGCCTTTAACGCACCCGTCCCCCCCCCTCCCTGCCTTTCACGCCCCCACCCCCCTCCCTGCCTTTCACGCCCCCACCCCCTCCCTGCCTTTCACGCCCCCACCCCCCTCCTTGCCTTTCACGCCCCCCCCTCCCTGCCTTTCACGCCCCCCTCCATGCCTTTCACGCCCCCCCTCCCTGACTTTCACATGGAAATGTATTTTATTACACATCATTTTGCCATGGCACTGCTCCCTCGGCATTGAAGTAATCTTTGAACGAATCTCGGATACATTTTGCCATTTTCCCTGTTACATTATTAGCTTTATTTCGACGGAGAGAACAAGTAATTACATCTTCAGAATCGATAACAGAAGAATCAACAGACCCTTCTAAATCGATGACCACATTGTGAAGTACAGTGACACATTTCCCAATATGTTTGGCATTTGGCACAGATGTTTCTATAGATTTTAAGAGTATTCTCCATTTTCCTGACATGATACCGAATGCACATTCAACACAACGTTGAGCCCTAGATAGTCTGTAGTTGTAAATTTCGGCCTCTTTTGATAACGATTTTCTAGGATACGGCTTCATGAGGTACTTCAGCAACGGGTAGGACTCATCTGCTACGAGTACGTGAGGCATCTTGTCCCGGTTACTTGATGGCAATGTTTTGTCAGCTGGAAACACAAGTTTTTTTTGTTCGATTAACTTGAGCGGTGAGGATGCTCTGAACACACCACCATCGCTTTGCTTCCCATATACTCCGACGTCAATCGCAATAAAACGACATTTGGCATCAGCAACAGCTTGCAAAATTATCGAATGAAAATGTTTGTACAGTAATTGTAGAACATTGACCCTGACTTTGCTGGGAGTTTTATTCGAATATGCTTGCCATCGATAAATTAGTCTGAACAGGAGTAATTTTTCCCTCTATTTTTTTAACAATATAATCAAATGTTGTTATAGACATTCACATATACTGTATTCAAAGAATTTACGTGCATGCAAGCGAAGCATGGGATATAAGGTTGCAAATTCTCCAAGTGTCTCACGCTGGACATTTATATCATGGACATTTGTTGTCCTGCCACCCAAAAGTTAACTTCTGAGATACACATTATCCAATAAAAAAAACATGCAGAGCTCTTTAGACAATGCCATTATACACTACAAGTGGACAATCTGGAATTGATGGCTTTGGACGTCACGTTGATGTAGAAGGTGGTTAAGGTCCCTCTGAGTTCGAAGATCTTCTTGGAGGGCCTGGATGGTCAACTGCAGGTACTATAACAAAGGGGGGAAATAACATATGAATGTTGTAATGAAGCTAACAATTTACAGAGTTCTGTACAAAGATGACAAAAGTTAAATGAAAGAGGAGACACCGACAAAAAGACCCAGAATGGAGGCCACCGAGGAGGCCCGATTCAGCAGCAGCGACCCACCGGCAATGAGTTCTTACCAGCCTCACCCCCCTGTCTGCCTTCCCTTTTACCTAATACCACCCTCTGCCTCTGCCTACTTCCCCATGCTGGAAAAGTGCTGGTATCCAGGAACCTTGCCCATGCTGTACCCTGGGCTGTCTCACTCTGCCTCTGCCCACTCAGGGTATTTGAGTCCAGACACACTCAGGTCTCAGCAGTTCCCCTCACCAGACGTGTCCCCCATGGACTCCTCTGCCCTGCTACAGGCTCTTAAACAGGTGCCCATGCTGGGTCCTGAGCTCAAGGACTGACTCCAGAAAGGAGAATAACAGCAGCACTTCCAACAAAGAGGGACAAGTGCCTATCTGGGTGCCCCCTTCACATCCCCCCCCCCCTGCACCTCACATCACCCCCCCCCCTTGCACATCAACCCCCTGTTCCCTTGAACATCAACCCCCCCTTGCACATCAACCACCCCCCTTCCCTTGCATATCACCCCCCTTGCACATCAACCCCCCCTTGCACATCAACCACCCCCCTTCCCTTGCATATCACCCCCCTTGCACATCAACCCCCCTTCCCTTGCACATCAACCCCCCTTCCCTTGCACATCATCCCCCTTTGCACATCAACCACCCCCCTTCCCTTGCACATCAACCCCTCCTTCCACATCAACCCCCCTTGCACATCAACCACCCCCCTTCCCTTGCACATCAACCCCCCCTTCCACATGAACCCCCCTTCCCTTGCACATCAACCCCCTCTTCCCTTGCACATCAACCACCCCCTTGCACATCAACCCCCCCTTCCCTTGCACATCAACCCCCCCCCCCCTTGCACATCAACCCCCCCTTCCCTTTCACATCAACCCCCCCTTCCCTTTCACATCAACCCCCCCTTGAACATCAACCCCCCCTTGCACATCAACCACCCCCCCTTCCCTTGCATATCACCCCCCTTGCACATCAACCCCCCCCTTGCACATCACCCCCCCTTGCACTTCAACCCCCCTTGCACATCAACCACCCCCCTTCCCTTGCATATCACCCCCCTTGCACATCACCCCCCTTGCACATCAACCACCCCCCTTCCCTTGCACATCAACCCCTCCTTCCACATCAACCCCCCTTGCACATCAACCACCCCCCTTCCCTTGCACATCAACTCCTCCTTCCACATCAACCCCCCCTTGCACATCAACCACCCCCCTTCCCTTGCACATCAACCCCACCTTCCACATCAACCCCCCTTCCCTTGCACATCAACCCCCTCTTCCCTTGCACATCAACCACCCCCCTTGCACATCAACCGCCCCTTCCCTTGCACATCAACCCCCCCTTGCACATCAACCCCCCCTTCCCTTGCACATCACCCCCCCTTGCACATCAACTCCTCCTTCCACATCAACCCCCCCTTCCACATCAACCCCCCTTCCCTTGCACATCAACCCCCTCTTCCCTTGCACATCAACCACCCCCCTTGCACATCAACCCCCCCTTCCCTTGCACATCACCCCCCCTTGCACATCAACCACCCCCCTTCCCTTGCACATCAACCCCCCCTTGCACATCAACCACCCCCCTTCCCTTGCACATCAACCCCCCCTTCCACATCAACCCCCCTTCCCTTGCACATCAACCCCCTCTTCCCTTGCACATCAACCACCCCCCCTTGCACATCAACCCCCCCTTTCCTTGCACATCAACCCCCCCATGCACATCAACCCCCCCCCCCCTTCCCTTGCACATCAACCCCCTATTCCCTTGCACATCAACCCCCCCCTTGCACATCAAACCCCCCCCGCCGACAGTCCCAGCCCTTAGATGGGAGGCAAGTCTGAAAGCCCCGGTGGCGCAGATAGCCGTAGACCACTCCGCCTATAGCCGCTAGCTCTTATCTTCTTTATTGGTGCCCAGCGGCCATTTTGTAGGATCGGCCGCGTGTGTTAGGAGGTACTGGGAGCTCGGTGGTCCCGCAATGTCACTGCCTTTTTCGACACTCACTTTTATTCTGCTCCCGTGGTGTTTGCCTCCTCGTCCCCCGACCCAACCCAAGGGTGGTCCTGCAGGGGGGCACGAATAGCCCGCGATCGCAAGTGTAGCCAGGTCCCCTGTCAGGGCTCAGAGCTCCTTCAGGTACTCACAGGGCAGTCAGCCCCCAGGGTGCACAGGGACAGAGTCACAGGACCCAAAGGAGCCAATAGGGCGGCAGCATGTCCCTGCAGGGAGATTGATACATTTCGCGGGCTGGCAGTTGGTGACCGGAGCAGCTAAGGGAAGGAGGTAGGGTGCAGGAGTCAGTGACTCCCTGCACTAGGCCAGCATCCCCCCAGGCCCCAGATAGCCCTGAGTCACCAGTAGCTGAGTGCTATAGGGACAGGCCCTAGGTTAGGGACCCTGCCCCATTAGCTGTTTGATAGTTGGGGACACAGCGGACGCTGCGTTTCCTGCGGAGAGACTTGGGTTCAAGTCTCCGCCATTAAAGAGAGCTGGACTATCTTCAGGGTGGGATCGCCCCTGACGGATCACCACGCTGGTGGATCCTGGATGTCATGTGGGAGCTCGTCTGATCCTTTGTGAAGCCATTGCAGGCCCGAGCACTGGAGCGCTCGGCAGGTAACCAGTAACAACAAGTGCACCAACAGAGTACTCACACGGGACTAGTGGCTGCGCAGTCACACACACATCCATATCATTTAAAGGGACATATTGTGTGGGGTCACTGGACACGGGGTGGGATCACCCGGTGGGAGGAGGCCCGAGCAAATAATTATTTATTATTTTGTCCGAATTTGGGCTGGTATTACTCAGTCAAATGTATATCTTAGGGAGCTTCAGACAAACCCGACTATCCCTGTCAGGCTCCAAACCGCGCCCCTGCACTCTTTCTTAAATCTGTCTCAGCGTCTCCCCTCCTGAAACCCCTCTCCTGGCTTCCTGTCACATCCCGCATCTCACACTCAATTCCCCTCCTCACTTTTAAAGCTTTACACTCCTCTGCCCCTCCTCACATCTCAGCCCTATTTTCTTCCTATGCACCATCCCGACTCTTGCGTTGTACCCCCTTTGTATGTAAAGCCCTCTCCCGCCTTAACCCTTTCTCACTGACTGCCCCACACTCTGGGGTGACCTTTAAGAGCCACCTTAAGGCGCACCGGCTTAAAGAAGCATATGAGTAGCCCCGTGGCTAATACTATACACACGATACATGAAGCTCGGCCCCCTGCAGACGCACTTACCAGAACGCCCTCCTACTGTCTCTGTACATTCTTCCTAACAATTAGATTGTAAGCTCTTCGGAGCAGGGACTCTTCCGAAATGTAACTTTTTGTCTGAAGCACTTATTCCCATGATCTGTTATTTGTATGTAGCCCCCTGTAAGCAGAACGGGCTACTTATCCTTCTATAGGGTGACCAGGTGTCCCGGTTTAGCTGGGACAGTCCCGTTTTTTTAACCCCTGTCCCGTTTTTTTAACCTCTGTCCCGGTTTTTTAGTCTCTGCCCGGCTGCCCTGCATGCTGTAAAATGTTCCGGTTTTTGTGGTTGTTCCGCTTTTGACCATCAGAGCAGGGGGGGCAGCAGAGAGCAGACAATGCATGGAGGAGAGCAGGGGCCGGGACTAAACTGCGGAGCCTAGCAGTGAGACCCGGAAGTGTCAGTGAGAACTTCCGGTGTCTGCTGCCAGGGCTCAATATGGCTTCCCCCACCCATGCAGGTATGGTCCAGAATGGGGGACACAAACACACTCACACAATGGGGGGGGGGGCGGGGGGAGAGAGACAGAGAGAGGCACAGCATGGGGAGAGGCAGAGAGAGAGAGAGAGACAGAGAGAGTGGCACAAGCACAGCATGGAGAGAGACAGAGAGAGGCACAGGCACAGGATGGGGAGAGACAGTGTGGGGAGAGAAGCACAGCATCGGGAGAGGGGCACAGCATGGGAAGAGGGGCACAGAGTGGGGGGGGAGAGAGAGACACAAAGAATGGGGGGAGAGAGACAGAGAATGGAGGAGAGACAGAGAAAGGAGGGGAGAGAGAGAGACAGAGAATAGGGAGAGAGAGACAAAGAATGGGGGAGAGAGAGACAGACAGAGAATGGAGGGGAGAGAGAGACAAGAATAGGGGGTGGAGGGAGAGAGACAGAATGGGGGGGGAGAGCATGGAGGGTAGAAAGAGAGAATGGGGGAGGAGAGAGAGAGAATGGGGGGACAGAGAGCCGAGAATGGGGGGGGGAGAGAGAGACGAGAATGGGGGGGGAGAGAGAGCTGAGAATGGGGGGGAGAGGGGGTGAAGAGAGAGAATGGGGGGGAGAGAGAATGGGGGGAAGAGAGAGAGAATGGGGGGGAGAGAGAGAATGGGGGGAGAGAGAGATGGAATGGGGGGAAGGGAGGGGGGACAGAATGGGAAGAGAGCATGGGGGGAGGAGAGAGAGAGAGAATGGGGGAGGAGAGAGAGAATGGGGGGTTTCACAGAATTGGAGAAGACACAGAGAATGGGGGAGAGAGACAGAATGGAGGGGAGAGAGAGAGACAGAGAATGGGGGAGGGGAGAGAGACAGAGAATGGGGGGGAGAGAGAGAGACAGAGAATGGGGGGAGAGAGAGAGAGACAGACAGAGAATGGGGGGAGAGAGAGAGAGACAGACAGAGAATGGGGGGGAGAGAGAGAGAGAGACAGACAGAGAATGGGGGGAGGAGAGAGACAGAGAATGGGGGGGAGAGAGACAGAAAATGGAGGAGAGACAGAGAATGGGGGAGAGGAGAGGGAGGGGAGAGAATGGGGGAGAGGAGAGGGAGGGAGAGAATGGGGGAGAGGGAGAGAAAGCGAGAGAATGGGGGGGAGACACAGAGAATGGGGGAAGACACAGAGAATGGAGGGGAGAGATAGACAGACAGAGAATGGGAGGGGAGAGAGAGACAGAGAATGGGGGGGGGGAAAGGCACAGAGAATGGGGTAGAGAGAGAGACACAGAGAATGGGGGGGAGAGACAGAAAATGGGGGGGAGAGAGAGAGACAGAGAATGAGAGGGAGAGAGGGAGGGGAGAGGGGAGGAGAGAGAAAGGAGAGGGGGGAGAGAGCGAGAGAATGTGGGGGGAAGAGAGAGAGGGGAAGAGAGAGGAGAAGAGAGAGAGAGGGGAGGAGAGAGGGGTGAGAGAGGGGAGGAGAGAGAATGGGGGGAGAGAGAGAGAATGGGGGGAGAGAGAGAGAATGAGGGGAGGGAGAGAGAATGGGGGGAGAGAGAGAGAGAATGAGGGGGGAAAGGCACAGAGAATGGGGTAGAGAGAGAGACACAGAGAATGGGGGGGAGAGAGAGAGACAGAAAATGGAGGAGAGACACAGAATGAGAGGGAGAGAGGGAGGGGAGAGGAGAGGAGAGAGAAAGGAGAGGGGGGAGAGAGCGAGAGAATGTGGGGGGAAGAGAGAGAGAGGGGAGGAGAGAGGGGTGAGAGAGAGGGGAGGAGAGAGAATGGGGGGGAAAGAGAGAGAATGAGGGGAGGGAGAGAGAATGGGGGGAGAGAGAGAGCGAATGAGGGGCGGGAGAGAGAGAGAGAGAGAATGGGGGTAGAGAGAGAGTGGGGGGAGGGGGGCGAGAGACAGGGAAGTGTGGAATGAGAATGTAGGGGTGGGGAGAACGAGAATAGAGGAATATGGGGGGAGGGAGAGAGAAAGGGGTGTGTGTGAGAGAAGGGGGGACAGAGCGGGGTAGAGACAAAGGAGAAAGGGCGCAGTTGGTGATATCATTTGTTTTATAAAAAATTTTTATAATGTGTCCCGGTTTTTACTTTTGTAAATCTGGTCACCCTATCCTGCTACTACTGGAGTAAGCCCTGGTAAGGGCAGGCGCCAGTAGTGACCATGGGTTTTTCCCCCTCACCAAGCCCCGCCTCTGTGATAGAGGCAGGCCCCTGGCTCTGTGCAGGCCTAGACAGAGAGGAGGTCCTGCTGACATCATAGGGGGCGGGGCTGTGTCTATTTAGTGGGCTGTCCTGTGGGTGTGTGGGAGAGAGGTCTGAGTGCAGCTCGGGAAGAATACTATTTAATAAGAATAGATATGACACGGCCTTCTCCTGCCGGCTCCTCTTAGTTTTATTTCCCCTTCTGTTATCCATATTCTGTATGTCCGGCTACAGGAAGGGTCAGGAGACAGGGAGGACAGAGGCAGGAGAAACCCACCTGGCTCCGGCCTTGCTTGTCCCTACTAATACAAACATACAACCCTTCACTCAATAACATAGCCCTAATCCCATGTGACAAGGAGGGGTAGGACAGGCACTGCTATCCTTCCTCTGCCATATAGGATGGGATCCCCCCCCCCCATGCTGTGACTCCTGTATGGGATGATACACTGGGCGAGATGCTGCAGGAGAGGAGGAAGCAATCAGAGGTCTCTCCCCCTCCCCCTGGGTATCACTGCAGCTTTCTGCCTGTCTGGGAGTCACAGCTCGCAACTATCGTCTGTGCAAGTCTGTATAGTAAAGATGGAGAGATGACCACGTGTCTGGATAATAGTTATTTTGCCCATTACTGCACTGTATGTGTTTGGTGGGGTGGGGGGAGCTGTATTGATGTAAATGTAGGCCATGTTTTTGTTTTTTTAAATACAGGATTGGTACAGCAGGCCAGCGGGGACCCACGGGGACAACCCAAGGACCCCCAGACTCCCACAGGGACCACCTGAGGACCCACGAAGGACACCTGCGGGGAAGAACTGGTGGCCCCACAGCTGTGGGGGCCCCAGGCACCCACAGGGCCACCCGAGGGCCCCCCAGACACCCGTGGGAACCACCCGAGGGCCCCTAGACACCTGTGGGAACCACCCGAGGGCCCCTAGACACCTGTGGGAACCACCTGAAAGCTCCCAGACAACCGCGTGGATGCCATTGGTGCCCACGGACACCCACGGGGACCACCTGGAGGCCCACGGAGCCTAGCGGGGCCAACCCGAAGTCCCCCAGACACCGGTGGGCACCCCCCAGAGTGAACTGTGGAACCTGCGGACACCCATCTGGACCACCGGGGACCCCTGCTGGACTGCGGTATTAATCCTGTGTGTAAAAAAAATAATGGTTTTATGAATATTGTAATGGTTTATTAGGGACCTAGGAGTGGATAGTGAGGCTGTTATGTGTATTTTTGTTTATTGTGGGTAGTGGGGGTGGGTGAATGGGGTATTGGCCCCAAGGAAGTGTGTTTAGGCCTACCGGGTGGGGGGGTAGCGGGAGGGATTAACCCCTTCATTACCTTAGCGGTATTATCTGCTAAGGTAAAGAAGAGGTTAAGTCATCCCGCAACCCCCTGGCAAGGCCTAAATACCCACCCAGGGCCAAATACCACCTTCACCCACCCCCGCTACCCGCAATAAGCCTGGCACGGGTATATAACCCCTTCATTGCCTTGGCGGTAATGAAGTTGCCTGTAAATGCATTTTTTATGCATGGGATTCATGCCGGGGGTCTCTGGTGCTGATATTAATGGATATCAGCTCTGGGACACATGCATTTTATTTTCATCGCAGCTTCACCCCACCTTCTTGCCAACTTTTGTGGTGGGACAATTTGGAGAAGAAACAGCAATTTTAAAGTGGCGATCAGCCGCAATAAGCTGATCAGGGCTTATAGAATTGAGCGTGTTTGAAAAACTGGCGATCAGTGCCGAAAAGTGGCTTATCACCGCGCGTCTGCCGATTTGTAATTTTTATTTATTTATTTATTTTTTGGCAAAAAAACCTGTAATTTTTGCTCTTATCGCCAGCTTCTCTGGGCTTACTGAATCGCTGTAGGCTTTTTTGGCGATAAGCTGGTGATAAGTGTCTTATCGCTGCTTACTGCATGAGGGCAAAATTGAAGCGTTTCATTCCGTTAGGAACTTTATCAAAGTAAAGATAAAGTTCCTAACGGAATGAAACGCGTCAGAGAAGGTGAATCTCTGTGATGTCCAGCACCAAGATTTGAATAAATATTGATTTTAATTCATCTATGGCTGAGTTCCTTCGTTTGCAGTGACCGCCGAAGTTTTCTTCAATTTTGCTGATTCTACCCTCACGGCTGGGGCGCGCTAAGGATCCCCTGCACTACGGAGCAGACGCCACGATACCTCCTCCCCTTGCAGTCACGGGGTTAGCCGGCATTCGTGATGCGTCCTGTGTAATCTTCCCGGACTCACCAGGCTGGCGACGGCGATGACGTCATTCGGAGGCGCCGCACACGTGGAGTAATGCCGGGAGTTCAACGGAGCAAGCAGTGAAGACACCAGGCGGGTTAAGGGCAGCAGGCATCGGTTGGCTTATACGTGAGTACAGGAGAGGAGTTTCTAAACAAAGCTTCTCATCCTGTCTCCTTACGAACCCCTGCACAACGGCCCCCCCCCCCCTAAGGTTTATAAGTCTGCATAATTGTTGCTTCAATTATATATTCAACGCTTCATATATTGATTGCAGTGGGATCACTTTCTTTCTTTTTTCCACCAAGTTTCAAAGTATACCAAGGTGCAGCATTTGACCCATATCTACATATACACTTTTTAGAGCACCGAACATCATGGGGTTTACTCCCCTTATTCTATATACTGCATGAGGGCCTTAGGGAGTATTTGTTCCTATAAAGCAGGGGTGGGGAACGTCCGGCCCGCGAAAATCCTTTGGTCCGGCCCCCGGGAAGCAAGCCTGCAAGAATGGTTTAAACAAAAAAAACTCCCCCTCTCCTGATTGGCTGCCCGTGCTGTCACTCTGCCAAGATTTGTTTTTTGGCCCACCTATTCATACATGGAGCAAGTGTAGGGTGCAAGCCGGGCCTCCCCTTCCCTCAGCACTGCCCCCCTCCCTTCTCTCCTCCAGTAATGCCGGGCCTCCCCTTCCCTCAGCACTGCCCCCCTCCTCTCCTCCAGTAATGCCGGGCCTCCCCTTCCCTCAGCACTGCCCCCCTCCCTTCTCTCCTCCAGTATTGCCGGGCCTCCTCTTCCCTCAGCACCGCCCCCCTCCCTTCTCTCCTCCAGTAATGCCGGGCCTCCCCTTCCCTCAGCACTGCCCCCCTCCCTTCTCTCCTCCAGTAATGCCGGGCCTCCACTTCCCTCAGCACCGCCCCCCTCCCTTCTCTCCTCCAGTAATGCCGGGCCTCCCCTTCCCTCAGCACTGCACCTCTCCCTTCTCTCCTCCAGTAATGCCGGGCCTCCCCTTCCCTCAGCACTGCCCCCCTCCCTTCTCTCCTCCAGTATTGCCGGGCCTCCTCTTCCCTCAGCACCGCCCCCCTCCCTTCTCTCCTCCAGTAATGCCGGGCCTCCCCTTCCCTCAGCACTGCCCCCCTCCCTTCTCTCCTCCAGTAATGCCGGGCCTCCCCTTCCCTCAGCACTGCACCTCTCCCTTCTCTCCTCCAGTAATGCCGGGCCTCCCCTTCCCTCAGCACTGCACCTCTCCCTTCTCTCCTCCAGTAATGCCGGGCCTCCCCTTCCCTCAGCACTGCCCCCCTCCCTTCTCTCCTCCAGTAATGCCGGGCCTCCCCTTCCCTCAGCACTGCCCCCCTCCCTTCTCTCCCCCAGTAATGCCGGGCCTCCCCTTCCCTCAGCACTGCCCCCCTCCCTTCTCTCCTCCAGTAATGCCGGGCCCTCCCCTTCCCTCAGCACTGCCCCCTCCCTTCTCTCCTCCAGTAATGCCGGGCCTCCCCTTCCCTCGGCACTGCCCCCCCTCCCTTCTCTCCTCCAGTAATGCTGGGCCCTCCACTTCCCTCAGCACTGCCCCCCTCCCTTCTCTCCTCCAGTAATGCCGGGCCTCCCCTTCCCTCAGCACTGCCCCCCTCCCTTCTCTCCTCCAGTAATGCCGGGCCTCCCCTTCCCTCAGCACTGCCCCCCTCCCTTCTCTCCTCCAGTAATGCCGGGCTCCTTAGGCTCCGCCCCTGTGTCCCTCCCTTTAGGCTCCGCCCCTGCCAGTCTCATCTGCACTGGCTACCTATGCAGCTCCAGCAGCCCATCCACGGGCCCCAGGTAACCCACATGCCCCCTTATAGCCCCTCCCAGACACCTTACCCACCCCAAGGGGGGAAAGGCCTTATTTTTGAGTGTGTTTGCAGAGGTGGGCTTATTGTGTGTGTGTCTCTGTGTGTGTGTCACTGCGTGTGTGTGTGTGTGTGTCACTGTCTGTGTGTGTGTGTCTCACTGTCTCTGTGTGTCTCACTGTCTGTGTGTGTGTGTGTGTCACTGTCACTGTGTGTGTCACTGTGTGTGTGTGTCACTATCTGTGTGTGGCAGCAGCCGCCTGAGGTGATGAAGGACCTGAGTATCACCAGAGCGGCTCAGGTAAGCAGCGCTCCGGGGGGGACAGGGTATAAGAGGAGTGGGGCTTGGGGGATGGGGGGGAGGGGGTATAAGAGGCTTGGGGGATAGAAGAACGAGTCTGCGGAGGGAGAAACACCTCACTACCGTCTCTCCTCCTCCCCACACCGGGCAGCAGCTGCGGAGGAGAGCACCTGCTCCGCAGTGCCGCAGTGTAAGAGGAGAGGGAGCTATGCAGGGCCCTGACAGGGGAAGGGCAGGAGGGCCATGGGACACCACAAGGCCTGATGCCTAATCCCAGCATCATTGGTCTCCTTGACTTCAATACATGTTGTATGATTAACTTTTGCAGACACCCCCCCCCCCAATGATCTGTGCCCCATAAAATGACTCAGTGTGATCTAAGCTGTCAGACCGTCCCTCATGCATCTCAAATTGCCACTTCTTGCAGCTGATTGTCATTCTTGTTTAGAGAGTGTCTGAAAGTGAGTGAGAGAGTGTGTATGAGTGAGAGGGTCTGAGAGTGTGTGATTTCCCACCCCCCCCTGCTCCGATTTGTGTGTGTGAGAGAATACAGACACCAACCCACAATCAGTCATACAGTAGTCACCCACCACCCAAGTGTCAGTCAGTCACCCAAGTGTCAATCAGTCAGTCACCCAAGTGTCAGTCAGTCAGTCAGTCACACAAGTGTCAGTCAGTCACCCAAGTGTCAGTCAGTCACCCAAGTGTCAGTCAATCAGTCACACAAGTGTCAGTCAGTCAGTCAGTCACACAAGTGTCAGTCAGTCAGTCAGTCACACAAGTGTCAGTCAGTCACCCAAGTGGCAGTCAGTCACCCAAGTGTCAGTCAGTCAGTCACACAAGTGTCAGTCAGTCACACAAGTGCCAGTCAATCAGTCACCCAAGTGTCAGTCAGTCAGTCACACAAGTGTCAGTCAGTCAGTCACACAAGTGTCAGTCAGTCAGTCACTCGTGTCAGTCAGTCAGTCACCCAAGTGTCAGTCAGTCAGTCACCCAAGTGTCAGTCAGTCTGTCAGTCAGTCACACAAGTGCCAGTCAGTCACACAAGTGTCAGTCAGTCAGTCAGTCACACAAGTGTCAGTCAGTCAGTCATCCAAACCTGGAAAACCAGTTGCGAGTTGCAACATCATCAATACCAGCTAACATCACACGCCTCACCAAAGAGAAGCAGTTCCAGTTAATTGAATGTTTGACCAAATATAGCAGGCTAATTTTTAAGTTGATCATTTTGTATGGCCCGCGAATGATGTTATAAATATCCAAATGGCCCTTGGCAGAAAAAAGGTTCCCCACCCCTGCTATAAAGTACACCAAGTTTGGCATAGGATTTGGATGTCAGGGTATCAATATGCAACCCAAATGTTAAATGGGAGTTGAACTATATGCCCAGATATTTCAAACCAGTAACAGGGGCTAGGATGGTATTAGAGTTGGTTTTTATCTGAAGCTCTGTCATTGGAAGCGTTAGCAATTTAGCTCTGGTCCCAAATACCATTGTTACAGTCTTGTCAGTGTTTAAAATCAGTTTGTTTTAGGAAATCCAGTTTCAAGTCTCAAAAAATCAGATTGAAGTATGTGTTCAAGGTCAGAGAGGCGAGGGCTGCGTGCATATAGGATAAGATCTAAGGCCTCTCACAATAACCCGTTAGGAATATTAATTCCTCATCTATCCGACATAAGTATAAAATATAGTCTACCAAGACCCCTAATACAGAGTTACCCACCTTATACGGGATCAGCTGCCAGACGAGTACAGTAAATGTATCTTATTTCTTTTGCCACTGGAGGGCAGCGTGGAGTTACACAGAGTGGCGCCCGTAAGGACGACGTGCCAGTTAGGCGGAAGGAGAAGCGCACACACTTTTATGTGAAACGGATATATTTGGGGAGGGATTTAGTAGTTTGAGTAAGAAAATTAACCATTTAAATATGCACAGATTTAATCCCACTTTTGGAAATTAGGGATGTTGCTTAAAAGTTTGAGAATGCATAGAGTGCCACCCATGGGCTTTAATGAAGCAGCATTTGTGGGCTAAAGGGAACAGCATTCTGTATAAAGGTATTTTGGACTCGATATAAATAATTGATGCCAAAAACTAATATTAAGTAAATTGAGAATGGAAAAAACTTCAGCACAAACGTACAGAATGTGATATTCTGAGAGATCTGACAGATGTTATCAAATCCCACAATGAATATATAAAAAATGTCTGTATAGAACGAGTCAAACAAGAATATGCCAATAAAACGTTTAATTGGGAGATACAGGGGCCACAATTCAGGTCATTTAGCTGAAAGAAGAGAAGCCGGTCAGCCAGTAGAGCAGGTCAGCCGGTCAGCCAGAAGAGCAGGTCAGCCGTTCAGCCAGTAGAGCAGGTCAGCCGGTAGAGCAGGTCAGCCGGTCAGCTCTGAGATCAGCATTACTTATATCCCCTAAACGTTGTCCCCTGCATGTAATGCTGCAACACAGCCTACACTGCATATACTGTACCTGAGATACTTAACCCTTTCTTTTCGCTCGACTCTAATCTGAATGATTTGCTAATTGGTTTGTAATTAGAGAGATATTTGTAGCAGAATCCCATGTATGTTCTTTTTACCTTTTTAGATACCGTTTTGTGTAATAAAAGATATGAGATCAGAGGGGCTTCCTGTTTGCACTCGTGTTTTGGCAGAAGTGTATACACTGGCGACACACTTTATTCGAGCTCGGCTAGTCCCACGAATTCGGGTATACCCGGGTGTATTGAGGTTTGTGACTGTTTTCTGCCCGAGTGCATTGAGGTATTTTCCAAGCAGGGATTGAAGCATTTTATTCCCGCTGGCTGCAATACTGCACAGTATATATATATATATACTGCATTACAATTCATGAATTTATGCCATCTGGTAGACACGCGAAGCATTGCAGCCTATTAAATCCTAATCATTATCATTTAACAGATCAGCCGCCCGTCAGCCAGGCATGAACCCAGGCTGGGAAGGCAAACACAACGGGGCTTGTCAGAGGTGAGGAGCGGCGCATTCCAGGTATCTGCCAGGTACATACTGGGTATTTGCTCGAATAAAGTGTGTCGGTGCAGTATGTGACCCTATAAATCTCCCTCACACCCGGGCTTGGCAGCGTGACACTAGTGCAGCGTCCTGGGGAAGAATCACTGAGCTGTTAGCAATAGATACAACGGACAGAAAAGACACTACACATAGGTTTGATTAAAGAGAGTATTTTATTTAAATAATTAATCTCTTTGCTGGGAGGGGCCTGCAGCACATTGCGGAGCGATATAGTAACACGCAGAGCAATGCACTGCAGGCCCCTCCGGCAGCGAAGGGGTGAAGACCAATGCAGGGTGTATAAAGATCTCACTGATAATTCATGCACAAAGGGCAGTTTGTTGCTGTGATCCAGAGGAAGGCGAAACATAACCCCTGCTGTGCAATGGGGGAAAAAAATTCCTTCCTGACCCCATTAAATGGCGATCGGATGGTCCCTGGATCACTGCGCAGTGAGATCAGATGGAGCAGCACAGATCAGCGTTGTTATACACAGGGGCACACTCAGTATATAGAGATGCGGGTGATGGGGCCCTTGTGCCCCTGTGTATAACTCACCTGCTCCCCCATCCCCCTGCATATCTATCCCATTCGCCCCTTTTCCTCCCGCATACCTCGCAGGGCCGGCCGTCCATTAGGCGGTCGCCTAGCGCGCAGAGGTCCTAGGGGCGCATTAATAATCATTATTATTTTTTCCTCTTATTATTTCTAATTTATTTATCTTTTTTTTTAAATTATTCTTTTTTTTATCCAGTATTTTGGCGCCCTTTTATTTTTATTTTGTGTCGCGCTGGGGTGCGGTCGCACCCCCTGCAGCCCCGATAGCTACGCCACTGTTTATTTTATTATTTTATTTATCTTATTATTTTTTATACAACTGGGGCACAAATTTTAAGTTTCGCCTCGGGCGCATGAAACCCGTGCTCCGGCCCTGCTCCTTGTTCTCTCTCTCCCTCTCACGCCCAATATCCCTATCTCCCTCTACTACCTGCCCCTCCCGCAGCCTTCCTGATCTTATCTGCCTCTCCTGCGGTCAAACCAACTTCTCAGGGCCCCTAGAAAACCCCTGTATCTACGCCCTGGCTCCTCTGCTACCTGCTCCTGGCTTCTTCTCCGCCTAAAAAAGGTGAAGCAGCAGATCTGTCCGCACCTCTCGTATTCTCCTACCTGCTCCCGGGGTCTTCTCCGCCTAAAAAAGGTGAAGCAGCAGATCCGGCCACACCTGTCGTATGCTCCATGGTCATCGTACACCACGTCTGCGTCATCGGCCGCCTTGTAGCCCACCTCATTGTTCCACTTGACGCCCGCTTTGTCGTATGCCTCGTCGTCCGCCTCGTAGCCCGCCTCGTCGTCTGGTGGCACAAAGGGCACCACCTTCGTGCGTGTCCTGATCTGCAGGAGACATGACGTGTTTGTAACCAGGGACAGTGATACTCTGTATCGCAAGAGCTCCTGTGCCACTTATACCCCATCCCCAATACCACGTTATACCGCCCTCCACAGGGCAAATACCCGTTATACCCACCTCCCCAGGCCCAGTACCCAGTTATACAACCCTCCCAAGGCCCAGTACCCGTTATACCCACCTCACCAGGCCCAGTAGCCATTATATACCCCTCCCCAGAAGGTCATGTTTCTATTTATCAAAAATACATTGAGTTACCTCTGGTTTTCAGGCATGTCCTGGGGGAGTTATCACAGAGACACAGAAACGTCGCTGAGTTTGGTGAGTAACTCCCTTAACCTCTCAGCAGTTGAATTCCCCATTAGGCGCTTAGCACGTTAAAAACAAGCGTTGCTATTTCTCTGCATGAAGTTGCAGGTAATTGGAAGAGTTACACAGTGACGGCTATTTCATCACTCACCTTCTTCCCCCGAAACGGTCTTTTCTGTCTTATTTCCGGCTTCACATCGGATATCCATATCCATTCTTGGCCTCTGATCTGTATGCAGGACAATGCTTTAAGACAGGGTTGCACAACCTTTTCCCCCTGCTCCCCCCTCCACCTTCCCCACCTTGTCTCCGACGTTCTGATGTAACGACGTCATGTGATATCACGTTGCTATGGCAATGCCATATCATGTGACGCCACGTTGCTGTCGCCAGAAGCCGCCGGAGACAAGGAAAGGGAACTTACAGAGGCCTTGCGCGCGATCTCCGGCATTTAATTTAAATGCTGTGGGGAAGAGCGAGGGGCCTCTGTAAGCGCCGAGCCCCTCCTCCCAAGAAAATGTCGTGCCCCTCGATTTGCGCACCCCTGCTTTAAGAGATATTCTGGGACCCTCCAACTCCTCCATCGGACCCTTCCTCATATTGACTGACCTTGCAGTGCTCTGCACTGACTTGCACTGACCTGCTATGGTGCCTCTCAAAATACCATGCTAACTCATTCTGAACATACATGTGTCCTTTCTACATGTTACTCAGCTTGTATGGGCCACAGACAGCTTTCCCGGGGTCCAGGACTAGTTTCCACCGGAGACACTCACCCATGGGTCGGCGACTTTGCGAGAACCCACCCCCCCCCCCCCAACCTGTTTTCTCTTGCACTGCCATAGACAACAACATTTCGGCCTGCTGGTCTTTCTCAGGTAAAGTGGCTAAACCCACTAAATCCAGCAAAGAAAGGCCAGCAGCCGAAACATTGTAGTCTGTGGCACAATAAATTATCTTTTTTTATTCAAATCCGTGTGCCCTTTCCCATCAATCATATTGTATCCATTGGACGAAATGCCGGTCTTCCCTGAGACTAAGGGGCACCGGTAAAAGTATCACTACTTATTGGTTTTTTTTTGGTTTGCAGCAAATCCCCATCATTTGTGCGTTCTCTTGCTCTGCCCCAATCTGACACACCACCTTGCTCTCTCACCCCCCTCTTAGACTCCCCCGTCACCCTTTCCTTCCTCAAAGGTTGTCCTTTAATCAGATCTTACCCAAATTGTCTCCATCTCCCTTGGAAATGTTCTGTCTTTAAGCTGTGCGGCTCCTCTTGATCCGAACTTTCTTAGCTTTAGGTTTCGGCTCCGAGGGTCTAAAAAATAAGCGACTCCGAAAAGATGTGAAATATGCGCACGGGTCCTAATGGGGCACTGAGGGGGAGACTTAAATACTAGTAAATATAATCTACTGTGCTAACAAATATAATCTATTAACTAACAAATATAACTTATTAAACTAAGAAATATAATTTATTAAACTAACAAATATAACTTATTAAACTAAGAAATATAACTTATTCAACTAAGAAATATAATTTATTAAACTTAGAAATATAATCTATTAAACTAAATAAATATCTATTCAACTAAATAAATATCTATTCAACTAAATAAATATAATCTATTTAAAAACAATACAATAAAAAGCTGGAGAAAAGATACGTCAACCAAGCCACAGATGTGATGCCAATGAGCGTTGAACTCCTTGCAGATCCACCGTCAGCTGGTTGTGGCAGAAAGTGGTGACATACAGTAGAACAGAGTGGTTGAGCTGTAACCACGGCAGTCAGGTCAGAAATCAACACAATATTTTTTGAAATTTAGAATGAGAATGTTCTGTATGTCACATTCTGGGCTCAGACTCTGAGCCCTATCACATGTTAGCAGCTTGTGATAATAGAAAGTATCCATATACTGGGATGTGATAAGAAACATGAAGGTCATTTTATACTGGGTCCCATAACCTGCTTTATATAAAGTATCATTTTACACTAATTAGTAGAGATGTTACATTTTGAAAAATAGCACTTCTGGCAACATTGTTCATTTTCTCTACAAATGATAAATGAAAAAGTTGGATAAAACGTTATATGTGTGTGTGAGCGCGCAATATATATAGAGGTATCAGTACCGTGTTAGCCGAGCTTCAATAATCAAAAAATAAATAGATGATACCGTTCTGTGGCTAACGAAATGCTTTTATTTGTGCGAGATTTCGAGATACACTGATCTCTTCTTCCGGCGATGTTACAATGAATGAAGCAAGCAAAAGGTATACTTAAAAACAGTGTCTCTTGGAATGTTATCTGTGCTGGTCCTTCCCCCAGTGTGGATGTGTTTTATGCCTAGAGGTGTCAAAAGGTTCCTGAAAGCAAGTGATGAAAGAGTGTGTATGTGTATCAGTGTGAATGAAAATGAATGGAGAGCCCACAGTATATACAGTGCTTTACAAAAGGTGTGTGTGGAGTGGGAGTGGATATAAATGGTGTGGGTGGGTGTGGAAATGTGAGAGTTTGTAGCACAACTAAAAGTGTGTGTGGATACTTTGTGGTCCCTATTGGTGTATAGGGATGGAAAAACAGTATTTGTATGTGTAAAAGACAGCTGTGTGTGCATACATATAGCACAGTATGTTAAATTATGCCGCGGGGTCATGTGACGTCACCCTCGTCAAATGCCGCTGCAGGTCACGTGACGCCGCATCAAGGTAAGGGGGGGCGCGAGCACCAGCAGAGGGAAGGCAGGGGGGCGAGCTGCAAAAGTTTGTGCTCCCCTGGTATAACCAATAAATAATATAGCTGATATAGCAATTTGGTTGTGGCTAGAGAGAGATTATAATGGCAGTGAGAATTAGTGGTCAGAATTAATAACAGTGCAATTACTAAAAAGTAGCTGTAATAAAATAATAATAAACACTATGCCTAAACACAATAAAAATCCAGAACCTAGCTCTAATAGCTATGTTATAACTCAATCATAAAAGGATCCAATTCGGCATCCTCTGGAGCCCTGGCAGCTCTCTTCAGGGAAACAACCACCTCCTCGATAGATATCTAAACAAAAAAAAAGAAGAGAAAGCGCCCGCTCCATGTGTAAATTCGGTTTAACAATTTCATTTCCTGGACAAGATAAAAATAGCAAAACTCACAAACATCCGTTTGGTAAAAGCATTGTGTGAGACAGGCTCGTGCTCCGTGGTAATCCGGTGGTCAATCCGCAGCTCCAGAGTTTGGACGATGACCGGGAAACTCGATAGGCTGCGCCCCTCGCAGTGTGGTCCTCCGGCAATCTGTGGTATGTTGTGGTTCCACTGTAAATCCGGTGTCTCGTCTTGGTCGCGTACCAACTTCCCTTCCGGCGTCAGGACGTATAGTGTGGCAATAGCAACGAGAAGAAAGTACTGAGGTGGGTTTGGATCCCCCTCGTTATTTCTTGTTTTATTAATAAATAATTTACTATATTTTAATCTCTGGTGCGCATTGTGTGCATTTTTCTTCTTGTCTGCACAGTGCTTCAGATGCTGCATCTGAAAAAATGCCGGTGGATCGGGATGTGAGGTAGGGAAGTGACGTCCGCGCCGGAATGTCATTGCCACGCCTCCATATATTTATTGCCACGCCCCCAATCGCACCCGCTGCATACCCTGCAAAGCCATAAAAAGCTCAGGCTTCAGCAAGTGTATTGCAGCGTGTGTGCCTTCCCTCCGTCTGAAATACTATAGACGCAGCCTTATCGACGCTTACTAAATAGGCCCGTGTCTCTCTCTCTCTCTCTCTCTGTGTCTCTGTCTCTCTCTGTGTCTCTGTCTCTCTCTGTGTGTCTCTGTCTCTCTCTGTGTGTCTCTGTCTCTCACTGTGTGTCTCTCTGTGTCTCTGTCTCTCTCTGTGTGTCTCTGTCTCTCTCTGTGTGTCTCTGTCTCTCTCTGTGTGTCTCTGTGTGTCTCTGTCTCTCTGTGTGTCTCTCTGTGTCTCTCTCTCTGTGTCTCTGTCTCTCTCTGTGTGTCTCTGTCTCTCTCTGTGTGTCTCTGTCTCTCTCTGTGTGTCTCTCTGTGTCTCTGTGTCTCTGTCTCTCTGTGTGTCTCTGTTTCTCTCTGTGTGTCTCTGTTTCTCTCTGTGTGTCTCTGTCTCTCTCTGTGTGTCTCTGTTTCTCTCTGTGTGTCTCTGTGTGTGTCTCTGTATCTCTGTCTCTCTCTGTGTCTCTGTGTGTGTCTCTGTGTCTCTCAAATCAAATCAGCTTGATTGGCATGTCAAAAGAACATTTCAGTAATTGCCAAAGCGTGAGTAATAGGGGGTGTGGGACAATGATTACACGAATACTAGGGGTACGGTATAATGGTTATACAGTATATTACTTTTGTCTCTCTCTCTCTCTCTCTCTCTCTGTGTGTCTGTCTCTCTCTCTCTGTGTCTCTCTCTCCCTATGTCCCTCTCTCTGTCTCTCTCTCATTCTCTGTCTCTCTCTCTGTGTCTCTCTCTCATTCTCTGTCTCTCTCTCTCATTCTCTGTCTCTCTCTCATTCTCTGTCTCTCTCTCATTCTCTGTCTCTCTCTCATTCTCTGTCTCTCTCTCTCATCCCTGTATGATAGGTATGTTCCAACTCAATTTTTTGCTCTTCTTTTCCGTTTGAGAGGAGGGAGTTCCCTCACCTCTTCAGCCACACACCAGGAACGCTGGATTGCTTTCAGACGCTCGGAGAGGCGGATACAGTCGTGGATTGCACGATTTCTCGCCCCCTCCCTGCCTTTCACGCCCCCTCCCTGCCTTTCACGCCCCCTCCCTGCCTTTCATGCCCCCCTCCCTGCCTTTCACGCCCCCACCCCCCTCCCTGCCTTCCACGCCCCCAACCCCTTCCCTGCCTTTCACGCCCCACCTCCCTGCTTTCACGCCCCCCCCTCCCTGCCTTTCACGCCCCCCCCTCCCTGCCTTTCACACCCCCCTCCCTGCCTTTCACACCCCCACCCCCCTCCCTGCCTTTCACGCCCCCACCCCCCTCCCTGCCTTTCACGCCCCTACCCCCCTCCCTGCCTTTCCACCCCCCTCCCTGCCTTTCACGCCCCTACCCCCTCCTGCCTTTCCACCCCCCTCCCTGCCTTTCCACCCCCACCCCCCTCCTGCCTTTCACCGCCCCCTCCCTGCCTTTCCATCCCCCTCCCTGCCTTTCACGCCCCCACCCCCTCCCTGCTTTTCCACCCCCCACCCTGCCTTTCACGCCCCCCCCTGCCTTTTACGCCCCCACCCCCCTCCCTTCTTTTCACGCCCCCCGTCCCCTCCTGCCTTTCACGCCCCCCTCCCTGCCTTTCACGCCCCCTCCCCGCCTTTCACCGCCCCCCTCCCTGCCTTTCACGCCCCCGTCCCCTCCTGCATTCACGCCCCCGTCCCCTCCCTGCCTTTCACGCCCCCATCCCCTCCCTGCCTTTTACGCCCCCGTCCCCTGCCTGCCTTTATCGCCCCCGTCCCCTCCCTGCCTTTAACGCCCCCCCCTCCCTGCCTTTCACGCCCCCGTCCCCTCCCTGCCTTTCACGCCCCGTCCCCTCCCTGCCTTTAACGCACCCGTCCCCCCCTCCCTGCCTTTCACGCCCCCACCCCCCTCCCTTTCACGCCCCCACCCCCTCCCTGCCTTTCACGCCCCCACCCCCTCCCTGGCTTTCACGCCCCCACCCCCCTCCCTGCCTTTCACGCCCCCACCCCCCTCCTTGCCTTTCACGCCCCCCCTCCCTGCCTTTCACGCCCCCCCTCCATGCCTTTCACGCCCCGTCCCCTCCCTGCCTTTAACGCACCCGTCCCCCCCCCCTCCCTGCCTTTCACGCCCCCACCCCCCTCCCTGCCTTTCACGCCCCCACCCCCTCCCTGCCTTTCACGCCCCCACCCCCCTCCTTGCCTTTCACGCCCCCCCTCCCTGCCTTTCACGCCCCCCTCCATGCCTTTCACGCCCCCCCTCCCTGACTTTCACATGGAAATGTATTTTATTACACATCATTTTGCCATGGCACTGCTCCCTCGGCATTGAAGTAATCTTTGAACGAATCTCGGATACATTTTGCCATTTTCCCTGTTACATTATTAGCTTTATTTCGACGGAGAGAACAAGTAATTACATCTTCAGAATCGATAACAGAAGAATCAACAGACCCTTCTAAATCGATGACCACATTGTGAAGTACAGTGACACATTTCCCAATATGTTTGGCATTTGGCACAGATGTTTCTATAGATTTTAAGAGTATTCTCCATTTTCCTGACATGATACCGAATGCACATTCAACACAACGTTGAGCCCTAGATAGTCTGTAGTTGTAAATTTCGGCCTCTTTTGATAACGATTTTCTAGGATACGGCTTCATGAGGTACTTCAGCAACGGGTAGGACTCATCTGCTACGAGTACATGAGGCATCTTGTCCCGGTTACTTGATGGCAATGTTTTGTCAGCTGGAAACACAAGTTTTTTTTGTTCGATTAACTTGAGCGGTGAGGATGCTCTGAACACACCACCATCGCTTTGCTTCCCATATACTCCGACGTCAATCGCAATAAAACGACATTTGGCATCAGCAACAGCTTGCAAAACTATCGAATGAAAATGTTTGTACAGTAATTGTAGAACATTGACCCTGACTTTGCTGGGAGTTTTATTCGAATATGCTTGCCATCGATAAATTAGTCTGAACAGGAGTAATTTTTCCCTCTATTTTTTTAACAATATAATCAAATGTTGTTATAGACATTCACATATACTGTATTCAAAGAATTTACGTGCATGCAAGCGAAGCATGGGATATAAGGTTGCAAATTCTCCAAGTGTCTCACGCTGGACATTTATATCATGGACATTTGTTGTCCTGCCACCCAAAAGTTAACTTCTGAGATACACATTATCCAATAAAAAAAACATGCAGAGCTCTTTAGACAATGCCATTATACACTACAAGTGGACAATCTGGAATTGATGGCTTTGGACGTCACGTTGATGTAGAAGGTGGTTAAGGTCCCTCTGAGTTCGAAGATCTTCTTGGAGGGCCTGGATGGTCAACTGCAGGTACTATAACAAAGGGGGAAAATAACATATGAATGTTGTAATGAAGCTAACAATTTACAGAGTTCTGTACAAAGATGACAAAAGTTAAATGAAAGAGGAGACACCGACAAAAAGACCCAGAATGGAGGCCACCGAGGAGGCCCGATTCAGCAGCAGCGACCCACCGGCAATGAGTTCTTACCAGCCTCACCCCCCCTGTCTGCCTTCCCTTTTACCTAATACCACCCTCTGCCTCTGCCTACTTCCCCATGCTGGAAAAGTGCTGGTATCCAGGAACCTTGCCCATGCTGTACCCTGGGCTGTCTCACTCTGCCTCTGCCCACTCAGGGTATTTGAGTCCAGACACACTCAGGTCTCAGCAGTTCCCCTCACCAGACGTGTCCCCCATGGACTCCTCTGCCCTGCTACAGGCCCTTAAACAGGTGCCCATGCTGGGTCCTGAGCTCAAGGACTGACTCCAGAAAGGAGAATAACAGCAGCACTTCCAACAAAGAGGGACAAGTGCCTATCTGGGTGCCCCCTTCACATCCCCCCCCCCTGCACCTCACATCACCCCCCCCTTGCACATCAACCCCCTGTTCCCTTGCACATCACCCCCCCTTGAACATCAACCCCCCCTTGCACATCAACCACCCCCCTTCCCTTGCATATCACCCCCCTTGCACATCAACCCCCCCTTGCACATCAACCACCCCCCTTCCCTTGCATATCACCCCCTTGCACATCAACCCCCCTTCCCTTGCACATCAACCCCCCTTCCCTTGCACATCAACCCCCCCCCCTTGCACATCAACCCCCCTTCCCTTGCACATCATCCCCCCTTGCACATCAACCACCCCCCTTCCCTTGCACATCAACCCCTCCTTCCACATCAACCCCCCTTGCACATCAACCACCCCCCCTTCCCTTGCACATCAACCCCCCCTTCCACATGAACCCCCCCTTCCCTTGCACATCAACCCCCTCTTCCCTTGCACATCAACCCCCCCTTCCCTTGCACATCAACCCTCCCTTGCACATCAACCCCCCCCCCTTGCACATCACCCCCCCCCCCTTGCACATCACCCCCCCCTTGCACATCAACCCCCCCTTCCCTTTCACATCAACCCCCCCTTCCCTTTCACATCAACCCCCCCTTGAACATCAACCCCCCCTTGCACATCAACCACCCCCCTTCCCTTGCATATCACCCCCCTTGCACATCAACCCCCCCTTGCACATCACCCCCCCCTTGCACATCACCCCCCCTTGCACTTCAACCCCCCTTGAACATCAACCCCCCCTTGCACATCAACCACCCCCCTTCCCTTGCATATCACCCCCCTTGCACATCAACCACCCCCCTTCCCTTGCACATCAACCCCTCCTTCCACATCAACCCCCCTTGCACATCAACCACCCCCCTTCCCTTGCACATCAACTCCTCCTTCCACATCAACCCCCCCTTGCACATCAACCACCCCCCTTCCCTTGCACATCAACCCCCCCTTCCACATCAACCCCCCCTTCCCTTGCACATCAACCCCCTCTTCCCTTGCACATCAACCACCCCCCCTTGCACATCAACCGCCCCTTCCCTTGCACATCAACCCCCCCTTGCACATCAACCCCCCCTTCCCTTGCACATCACCCCCCCTTGCACATCAACCCCTCCTTCCACATCAACCCCCCCTTGCACATCAACCACCCCCCTTCCCTTGCACATCAACCCCCCCTTCCACATCAACCCCCCTTCCCTTGCACATCAACCCCCTCTTCCCTTGCACATCAACCACCCCCCCTTGCACATCAACCCCCCCTTTCCTTGCACATCAACCCCCCCATGCACATCAACCCCCCCCCTTCCCTTGCACATCAACCCCCTATTCCCTTGCACATCAACCCCCCCCTTGCACATCAAACCCCCCCCGCCGACAGTCCCAGCCCTTAGATGGGAGGCAAGTCTGAAAGCCCCGGTGGCGCAGATAGCCGTAGACCACTCCGCCTATAGCCGCTAGCTCTTATCTTCTTTATTGGTGCCCAGCGGCCATTTTGTAGGATCGGCCGCGTGTGTTAGGAGGTACTGGGAGCTCGGTGGTCCCGCAATGTCACTGCCTTTTTCGACACTCACTTTTATTCTGCTCCCGTGGTGTTTGCCTCCTCGTCCCCCGACCCAACCCAAGGGTGGTCCTGCAGGGGGGCACGAATAGCCCGCGATCGCAAGTGTAGCCAGGTCCCCTGTCAGGGCTCAGAGCCCCTTCAGGTACTCACAGGGCAGTCAGCCCCCAGGGTGCACAGGGACAGAGTCACAGGACCCAAAGGAGCCAATAGGGCGGCAGCATGTCCCTGCAGGGAGATTGATACATTTCGCGGGCTGGCAGTTGTTGACAGTTGGTGACCGGAGCAGCT